>NC_081565.1:2113828-2121750 GCF_022355385.1 Mustela nigripes | reverse complement strand
GTGGCCAGGGCGCCTGTGGGCAGGGCTGGCTCAGATGGTGGCTGGAGCTGCGTGAGCCAGGCTAAGCGGGAAGCACCCCTGAGCGGAGGAGGATGTGAGGAAGGCTGGCTCCCTCGGAGGCGGACGGGGCTGTGGGGGGTGGAGGCGGCAGGAGGCTTCTCTCCCACCTGGTTTGGGCTGCCCAGGGCACAGGGCTCTGGGAGGATGTCTCCACGTGACCCTCCTAAGCCCCTCGTCGTGTTCACCCCACCTCGTGTCTCAAGAATGACATCCAGGGCTGCTTTCATGATGACTGTGCTCCTGAATCTGGGTCCTAAGCGGCTGGGGTTGGTGATGAATGAAGCAAGTGGACAGCTACTATAGATTCTCCACCCCAGCCCCACGCTAAAAATAGCAGGGAGGTGACCTGAGACGACAGGGCAGGCTGGGGGGGAGGGTCTGTGCTCTGGGAGTGTTTCCGGACAGTGGTGTCGCCCCGTGCCTGTGCCTGGCGCTCCACACCTGAGCCGGGCTGCAAGGCGGCACCGGTGGTCCTTGGCATACCCCAGGACTGAGGCTGGCTGTGAGCTGGCCCCCCATGTCACCAGAAACTTGGTGAGATCCACACAATGACTCGTGGGTAGCAGCCCTCGTGAAGTCGGAAGGCCGGCGTCCCCTCGGACAGCGTCGGCCAGGCTGCCTGTGGGGTGGCAGCCGGGGCGCGGGTCCTTGCGGCTCTGGGCTAATGGGCTGCCGGATGCCGGCTATTACCCGGGCGCTTCATCTCCGGGCATCAGGGACGGCGCCGCGAGGCTGCGCCAGCCACCCTAGCTTGCCTTACGGGGAGGAGATCTTGTTTCTGAATTACGTGCTGCTGTGAGTCAACCAGCCCCTGCTTTCCTGCCTGACTCCTCCGTCAGGGCGTGTGGCCTCCCCCCTCCTACCCAGCCTATCCATTCGGTCACGTGCCGGGACACCAAACATCCCCGGAACCGAGAAATCCCCTGAATTGGAACAAAACTTCCAGTCTTGCCTGTTAAGCTTCCTTGTAGCCCCCGGGGGACCTCGATGGGATTCTGCCCTTTTGTTCTCAGGGGCTCCTGCCCCTCCCCGGGGTCAGAACGTGTCTTTGGCCCGTTTTTTGTCCTTCTCTGCCAGGGGTCGGACTTGGACAGCCCTCCCTGGCTGTCGTTCCAGGTGAGCTGCCTTCTGGTCTCACTTGTCTCCCTCTCGCTCCCTCACCACCCCCCCCTGCATCCAGGTGTTGCCCACCAACCCCGAGGAGAGCTGGCAGGTGTACAGCTCCGCCCAGGACAGCGAGGGCAGGTGCATCTGCACAGTGGTCGCCCCCCAGCAGACCATGTGTTCACGGGATGCCCGCACGAAACAGCTCAGGCAGCTACTGGAGAAGGTGAGTCTGTGCGGGGCGCGTGTGTGCGGGCATGTGCCCATCTACGTGCGTGTGTGCACCCACACCAGCACCCAGGGTGGGCTGGCCTGCACGGTCTGTCCCAGCTTCAAGACCGCCCTCTTTCTTGGCGTGTCCAGACTCAGAATGTCTGTGGATGAATGAATGGGTAGATGGAGACCACCCCCATGCCCCACGGAAGGCGCAGGAGGAGATGAGTCGACCCTGCTGGTCACTCTGCGGAGGAGCCCCGTGGGCATGGGGAGAGGGGACGAAGGCGGCTCCCAGGGGCCACCGTTTCCAACGAGATGGAGACCTATAGTCCAGAGGGCTCAGGGCTATGGCTGAGCAGCCACCAGGCAGAGCACCCAGGAGCCCCATGGGTCTCAGCCGATGGGCTCTTTTGCTGCCCACGGGAGGTGGAATCTGCCAGTTGCAGGTCTAGGGGGACAAGTGCACCCGGAGTCCGCCCCTTGGCAGCCGCGGGCAGCAGCGCTGTGTGGGTCCCGCACACATTTTAAATCCGTCATTTCAAGACCCTTCACAAGAATCATGTCAACTTGGTGAGATTTCTCACCTGGTTTCACCGCCCATGTACGCACACGGACACCGCACACCCATGCACATGCCTTGTACTCACCACCCACACCTCCACACCGGGTACACACGCACCCCACATACACATGCGACACACATACACACACATGCCTCATACACCCACCACACATCCCCCCACACATGCCCACACCCACATACACACACACACACACACACACACACACCGGTAAGAGAGGACTTTGCCAGTTGAGGAGAAAGGGGTGGGGCGGAAGCCGCTCCCCTCCCCTCCCCATGCTGTGCTCCTTGCTGGGGCAGGTCGCGGCCCTGGCAGCCGAGGGAGGACAGCACAGCACACGGTGCCACGTCAGGACCGCCCCGTGTGAGCCCAGCTCAGCCGCAGCCTCTCATACAACTGCAGGTCCTTGTCGCGGCCTCCGTTTCCCCAAGTGCAGAGGGAAGGCGCGGGTTAGCGGTTCCCGGGGCTCCCAGCTCGGCGCTGTCCCCAGGACGGTGTTGTGGGGGGCGGGGAGAAGGGCACGGAGGCCTCCGGCTCGGCTCGGCCTGGCCCCCGCTCCCCGGTGAGGGGAGTCTTTGCTCCGCCCTCTCTAGCCCACCCAGTATGTCGTTTAGAAAGAATTAAAGTAAAATACATTTAGCAGATTCCGCAAACGTTCATTAACACTAAACTAGACCGAAGCCTAATTGGGCCTTTAATTATTCAGAATTGCAGAGGAAGGAGGTGGAGTTGGGAGGGGGGCAGGGGGGAGGGCGGGAGGGGCAGGCTGCCTCCCGGAGCTCTTGGGGGAGGTGCCCTCTGGATTCCAGAAAGCTCTCGGAGCCCCTGGGGGTGCAGGCCTAGGGCCCTTCTTCCTGCCTCCATACTCGACCGCGTCGGGGCTGGAAGATTTAAAGCCCTATTTTATACCCCAGTGGGCACTGTGTTTTCAGAGGGCAGCAGCCTTTTGTTGTAAAAGAGGGCCTCACGGCTTCCTGCGTTTCAGATTGTGCTGGAGTTGGGGGCAGGGCTGCTCCTTCCTTGGGGGGGTGGGTCTCCCTGTGCCTGAAGTGCGTGGCTCTGGTGGTGTGTTCCCTCGGAGGCCCCAGTGCCGACCTGTGGCCGGGGCTGAGGACCACAGGCAACCCGCCGAGCGGAAAAGGCGTGTTGGGGCCACGGGTTACGTTCTCTTTGAAAAAGCCGTCAGCCCTGACTTTGGAAGTGTGGGCCTTGGAGGCAGGCCAGGCTTTGGATCGTTGCTGACTGCTGTGGGATGGTAGACAAGCTGCTTAACTTCTCTGGGCCTCGGTCTCCTTCTGTGCGGCCTGAGACTCGAGACCGCGCTCACCTGCCAGGGTGTTGTAAAAATTGGATCGAATCAGGGAGCGGATGGGCTCAGCCTGGGGGGGACGGGGTGACCTTGAACTCATCAGTTAGCTTCGAGGGACACAGCCTGCTGGAAAGAGGACAGATGGCCCCGGGGCCGGGGCGTAGACCGGGTCTTCTGGAGGGAGAACACCCACCTGGGAGTGGTTGTGCCCCTCGGACCAGTCGTTGCTTTATGACCGGCCCGAGAGGGGGTCCTCACTCCAGGTGGGACGGACATAGGAGAGTCTGTGTTTTGTTTTAAGGCAGTGGAGTTGTTTGGCATCTTTAACATTGGCTTTCTCAATCTTAAATTTAATCTTACTCAAAATCCGTGAAAAGCATCCCTCGTCTGGCAGAGGAGAAGCCCGTTGCTCTGCGTGTGGCCCCTGTCGGAGGGCAGAATCTGGAGCTGGTGCCGACCCAGCAGCTTCAGCTCAGCCCGCGGAAGCCCCCGCTCTTGTCGGTTTTGCCAACACAGCAGGAACGCTGTGTCTCAGGAGGGAGAGGGCTCTCGGCTGGGGAGGCCATTTGTGTTCCTCCTCCCAGCATTGTGGCTGCGGGAGGACCTCGGTGCAATAGGCTCAGGGATGGGGTGGGGGTGTGGGGGGGGGGTTGCTGCGGTCCTGGGAGTGAAAAAGCCCCAGGCCCCTCCCACCCCGCGTTTCCCATCCAGCCAGCTGGTTGAGACAGATGTGTGTGGTTACTGCTGGGCAGGCACTGCGCCAATGAAGTGGTGCCGTTTCCAAGTAGTAGGCAGCCGCTTCTGGCTCTGGCGCATCCTGGAAACCTCCCTGGAGGAGGTGGTATTGGGGCTGGGCTTTAAAATATGAAGGAAACCCAAACTCACAACTCTTCTCCAAGAAGTCCTGTGGTTATTGGGTGCGACAGAATTGAGCAGGTGAGGGGGCAGGGAGAGGGTAAGAGAGCACATGTTTCCAGTTCCCCACAGGAAGGGTCAGAGGGTATCCCAGTCACCCACATCTGGTATTTTACAAACCCGGATTTTTAAACTGGATTTGTGTGTTACTTTTAAATAACTAGTCGTAAAATCCCAGGCATTTAAAAATGCTGCAGTGAGTAATATCGGTTTTTCTCCTACCGAGAAGCATTTCGCTTGTGCTCTTACTTTATCTACGGGGATGGAGGCTATACCGGAAGTGGTAGAAACCGCACTGTCATCTGTTCACTGACCGAGTCAAGCTACGGGTCATACCCAAACGATTCCGTGCCTAAAAAGGGATTTTCAAAGGCAGCAAGGAAATCAGAAATGGAGATCTGCGGTGGTTGTGAAGTGTCTTCCTCCCTGGTGATTGGATTCAATTCCCAGAGTGACCCGAACGCCACCGCACAACCCTGAACTCCATCTGCTCCTCCCACTGCCCCCAATGCATGTACACAGAAGCACCAGCCAGTTTCCCCAAAAATAAAACGCCCTGGCAGGTGGTTGCACCGAAACTGTTTTTCTTTTAAGCTCTCTGGAATCCTGTTGAATATTAAAGTTCCATCTTGAGGATAGACTCAATTCATGTCTGTCTGCAAAGATGGGAAATAGAGATTCTTCACGGGCCGGGTGATTGATTCCTGACTCTGTGCATGGAATGCGTGTGTTTGCAGAGCAGTCATCTGCCCATGACACCGGGAGGGGTGATAGATGGTGCGCGAGATGACACAGAGTCAGAAAGAGCAGTTCCCTCGTAGCTTGGCTCCCTCGTGCCCCCCACCTTCGCAGCAGGATCCCCATGAGATGTAGGGGGATGGAGAGTCTCCAGCCGGGGGCGGGGGGAAGCCCAACAGCACCGTTCAGACAGGCTGGTGTTTAAGCCTGCCTATCCGGTTTTATCCTGCAGAATAAGGAGACTGAGACCCAGTCTCTTCCCCACTGACAAAAGAAAGGAAAAAAGAAAAGTCACCCAAAGCCTCGTAGGCCTGGAGCTGGGAGCTGAGGGAGGACCTGAGGCTCCTGAACCCCTGATTTGCATCCCTGGCTGGGAGAGAACGCATTCCGGAACATGGCAGAGGAAACGTTTCCTAAACCAATTTGCTCTGTTTGGGGAGTTCTTGGTCATAACGCTCCCCGATGCTGGTGATTAACTAGTAAATAATGCATGGGCCGCCTCTGGCTCCCAGTATGTCGGCTGCGTGGGAAAGGTCACTGTCGTGTATGAGGAGGCAAATAAGCCGGGCAGGCACCCGCTGCAGCTCCTTCCCTGAACCTGTTGCCTTTTTGACAGGTGCAAAACATGTCTCAATCCATAGAGGTCCTGGACAGGCGGACCCAGAGGGACTTGCAGTATGTGGAGAAGATGGAGAACCAAATGAAGGGACTGGAGTCCAAGTTCAAGCAGGTGGAGGAGAGCCATAAGCAACACCTGGCCAGGCAGTTCAAGGTACGTGTGCTGCTCCTCCTCTGAGTCGAGGCCGGGCTTGGTTTCTCTTTGCGCTTCCCCCTTCCCCTCCAGAAAGAGACACTTGGGGCCGGGGAGGAGCCCAGCAGACATGGGCCTTTGCCTTGTAAATGGCCGCCGCTGTCCTTGGAAAAGGAGAGGCAGCCGGCCCTCGCTCTCTTTTGGCGAAAGACACAGTCAAATGGGAAGATACAGCTGCAGTTTTCAGCCCCCATGAGCTTCCCAGGCCGGGGTCCCAGGACCTGGCTTCGCAAGCCAGGTCATAGATTAGCTGGGGAGGGACAGGATTGGTCCTCATCATCCGGCAGCTGCTGTAGGTAAATCACATTAGCCAAGGATTAGCTTAATTGATTAGAGCCATTTCTGAGCAGGGATCACTCGGGGCAGTTTTTCACATCTGACCTAATTTAGCTATGACAAGGCACACTGTAGATTTGTAGGGAGGAAAGAGAGAGACACCAACATCTTTCTCACTTCCTGGTAAGTGTTTTTTCTTTCTTTTTTTTTTTTTCTCTCCAGGTCTCTCTGGACATTAAAGCCAGAGTTTGGCCTAAAATTATATATACATATATAGAAATATGTATATATATACATATATATTCCTTAAGTTTACTCAGCTTCAAAATGATTAAATTGAAAAATTATATGCACCTTAATTAAGGCACACGTGCATGTTAATTACTAATCTAGCCCAGATATAAATGAACAGGTCAAATTACACAGCCCTGCTTGACTAGAAATTGCTGACGCTCTGTCTTCCAGTCCTTTTTATGCTAATGTTTTCCTTTGATGTGCTCCCTGCATGAAGCAAGAAGTAATCCACTTTTAAAACTGATACATTATACAGACGAAACGGCAGGCTAACGAAGTAATAAATCTATATTATGAATAAAATAATAGCAGGCCTGATCCTATCGAGGAGCAATGAGCCAGTGGCTCATGGTGGAGGCAAGGGACTATGTTGTCCTTGCTTCTGATGTCATCATCGTGGTGCAATATCTCGGAGAGAGAGATTTTTGACCTGCCTGACCAAAAAGAGTTTGTGTCTCTCCCTGAAAGCCCAGCACTCTCTGTGCCATGCTAGAGTCCGATTCCTTTGAAGATGGGGGTGTCTTTAGCGGCCATGAGCTAGCTCGTCTTTGCAAGCACTGTCCACACAGGCATCTCTCTCAGTTCCAAAATTTGGGGCAACATGGCCCCAGGGGAGGAAAAGCAATGCCTTGCCTTTGACCATGCTTTAATTGCATTAAGAATTACACCAGGAATTGTGAGAGAATCTCTATAAATGTTAAAGCAGTTGGTTTGGACTAAATCTAGCAATGGAGTGTGTTTTGGTTTTTTGTTTTTTTGTTTTTTTTTTTTTAAGTGACCGTGAAAATATTTGTCTATTGATGGCTGTCTGTTTAAGGCAGGCTAGTGAGGTAGCTCTTCAACAGTATTTCGTTTTCTTGCTTGCAGGGCTAACTTAAAAGCGTTTTTTCAGTGCTGCAGTGACTGAAGATGCAGTCCACTCCCATGTAACCATGAAAGAGGGTCAGAGAGCTTTTGCACCATGCATTTTTACTATTATTTCCCAATACTTAGCACCATGACACTAAGGAACCTTGAACACAACCAGGACCCTCTTTTGCATGCGACTGTAGCTGCATTCCACGGACAGTTTGAACCCTTGTCAATGCATTTTTTGAAAAAGAAAAAAAAAAAAAAAAGAAACTTTGTGTGTGTGACTAAAAGCATGTAACCTTAAGATGTTGCGTTCTAAACTGACAATAAAGACCTTTCCCAAATATGTTGGTGTTCTGAAGACTGTTTAATATGCTCTTCTAACTCTTTTGGGCCAGAATACATAAACCTATAAATGAAACAGGAGTGTGCACAGACTCCCTCACCCGGGGAGAAGCCAGGCCAAGGCAGGGTGTTGCAAGTTTTTGCACGCAGAGCACTGAACCCAGCTTATTTTAACCTTGCAGGCGATAAAAGCGAAAATGGATGAACTTAGGCCTTTGATACCTGTGTTGGAAGAGTACAAGGCCGATGCCAAATTGGTATTGCAATTTAAGGAGGAGGTCCAGAATCTGACGTCAGTGCTTAACGAACTGCAAGAGGAAATTGGCGCCTATGACTACGATGAACTTCAGAGCAGAGTGTCCAATCTTGAAGAAAGGCTCCGTGCATGCATGCAAAAACTAGGTAGGACCAGAACCCTGCG
>NC_081565.1:2014356-2113818 GCF_022355385.1 Mustela nigripes | reverse complement strand
GGGGCGTGGCGCTGCCCCGCCCACCTCCGCTCACGCACAGGCTTAGGGAGTGGTGCTGAAGCGGACAGCGCCCGCCTGGCCTCAGGGAGGGCGCTGCCAGGGGCGTGGCGCTGCCCCGCCCACCTCCGCTCACGCACAGGCTTAGGGAGTGGTGCTGAAGCGGACAGCGCCCGCCTGGCCTCAGGGAGGGCGCTGCCAGGGGCGTGGCGCTGCCCCGCCCACCTCCCGCGCAGGCTTAGGGAGTGGTGCTGAAGCGGACAGCGCCCACCTGGCTTCAGGGAGGCCTGGCCTGGCCGGATTAGGGCTCCTGGGTACAGGTAGGCGGCACTCACCCTAGGGCACTGGCCAGCCCTGTGCAAAGGCTGGCTCACAGACCCCATGAAGTCACACATCCGGAAGAGGGACTAGATGCCACATGCCATCTGCAGAATGTATGTGTGTGCGTGCACACGTGAGTGGGTGTGTGTGTCTGTGTGTGATGGGTGAGTTAGGACATGAGTTTAATAGGGCTGGAAGCATACATCTCATACTCTCTCCAGGCTGGGGACAAGGGCTGACAGAACTCCTGAGAGAGCGAATCGTGCGTAGTTTGAATAAAAGAAAACAGAAAATTCAGTCACACCAGCGTAGAGGACTTGCCATTCACAGTGAGAAAGGGCGTCAGTCCCTCCTAATGGCCTGGATGGAGGGAGCCCCTGGGCTCACTTGATCCTCAACCCTGTTGTTGCTTCCTTGGGGGGGGCACCAGATCTGGGGGTTCCCCCACCATGGGGCGACCTATCTGGATTCTGGCTTCTGCTTGAATTCCCACTCACCTTACAACTCCCCTGTTGGTTGCTGTCACAGATCGTGACTTACTGGCATCTGAGCCCACTCTTCTGGCCTGTTTCCCAATTTCCAATTCATTCTTGGGCTTCGTGTGCAGATCAGCTGGCCCTTCTCTCCTGCTATGCGTTTGACACCAAGGCTGTTCGTGTTCATACTGTATACTTAGTGTACCATAGGGTAATTTTTAGGGTAATTCTGGTTAATGAAGAAGTTTTCCTTGGGTTTTATCTGATATTCTAACTTGACTCCCTCCCCACACCTACCCACCCATACCCCAAATACCTTCTTATAAACTTTCAACATCCCAAAGTAGCAAATACTTTTAAAAATCCCTGATGCCTTGAGGCAAAAGGGAGAGAACATCCAAAAGGCAAGGAAGTAGTCGGCCAGCCCCCCTGTTGGAGCAGGTCCGCACACCCAGATTATTTCAGATGCTGTTCTAGACCTCCCAGCAAAGGCAAACACTCAAAAGTTCCCCAGCCCAGGGAGGATGGCGAGAGGCGTTGGGAGTTTAATCTGGCTTAATATGGGCACTTTGCTGTGTCCCATGAGGGATTGTCTTCTGCGTTTTTCCAGTGATGCCCCAGTCCTGGTGTGTCAGGGGCAGGGGGACCTGGGACAGCCCCAGGAGGGTCAGGGCGGGGTAGTCACAGCATTTCCTGTTCGGACACTGTAGGGGTCGGTGTGGCTGTTTCGAGTGTTCACGATTATAGAACTATATTTATGACTGTGGGTTATATAATCACTTCCGTTGGGCACAGATTGGGATTTCTACCCAGCATTAGCCTACGCTGACTGCCTCTCTCTCTCCAGACCCTCCAAATGCCCCCACCAGGGGTCTCAGCCTCTGAAGAATCCAGGAGCCGGGTGGTGGTGAGGGTGGTGGTTATTGTTTATTTTGTGCCCTCCCTGGGATACAGACTGCATATGTCAGTGAGAAACTGAGATGGGACCTCCATGCTTTCCCTGTAGGGGGGGTCAAGGAGCAAAATGGAAATTCAGAGTGGAAAGTTACAAACACCGAGAAGCCACAGGCCTCTCCCGGGGGGGACATCACCCCTCTTGGGAAGAGCCGCCTTTCCATCAGCACCTGGTCTGTTTTTAGAAGCTGCGTGAATTTTCCTTCCAGCTTAGGATCTTGGGGCTTCCGCACAGTTACCCTTGGGCCACCGAGATGTTCGATCTGGGAGTAAAGAGAGAGGATGACTCCCGGGGGCCCCGCTCTCTCCCATCAGAATGCAACCATGTTGTCTTGCTTCTGTGTTTCTTTCTTCAGAAACACCTTGACTTGGAGGTAGACCCACTGAACCAGAGTCTACAGTGGGGGGGGGGGGGGCGGGGGGGGGCAGGGATCTGCATTTAACCAACAGCCAGGAGATTCCCATGAACACCAAAGGGTGAGAGCCCTCGGTCTGTAAGTTAGGTATCACCTGCGGCTGTGTGACTGTCCCCAGGCACTGACTGTCTCAAGGGCAGCCACTTGCTTATCTGTACAGTGAAGGTGTAGGAGTCCCCATGCCCTGGGATGACCACGTGAGTCCAGGGACACCTCATTGCCCAGCAGAGTGGGTGGGGGGTAGGGCAGGCGAGTTGTAAGTGCTAGGTAGGCAGCTAGGTGGGCAGACAGACAGATACGTTGACAGGTGGAGGGACAGATAGGTGGGTGGGTGTGGGGGCAGATCAACAGGTAGGTGGTAGTTTGAACAGTGGCTCTGCCCTCTCCCTAGGTTCCCATTCAAGCCCAGTAATTTAAGGACCGCATTCCTATCCCGTAGCTGCTTGAGATGGTCTTTATTTCAGCCTCACTAATGAGTATGATCTCAGCAGCCTCTTTCCTGCTTGGAGGTTCCGGGGACCACAGAGCCAAGGAGGCATCTCCTGCACTGTGAGGCCCCCTGTTCCTGACAGCTGCCGGGGAGCTTGGGGCTCCCGCTGGGTGTAGCCTTTCAGTAGCTCCTGCCCTGCCCCCTGGGCACCTCGGCTCCTTGGTCTGACGTCTCCCTGTCAGTCCCCGTTATTTCCTCCCGGTATAGACACTCCAGCCCCCTCCGCCAACGTGCTTTCAATTGGGTGGCTTCTTGCGACCACCCTCTCTTTTAAGTCGACGTGGTTGGTAATTCCTGACCCCAGTACATACACAGAGCAAAAACAAGGCTCCGTTTGTTTTCTGTTTCTATTTGTAAAGATTGCTGTCTCGATGGGATTGTATGTTTTTCCCAGAGGCCCAGCCAGAAAGGATTCGGAAACTCCGTTTCTAAAACCAGAGGTGGGGCTCAGCCTCTCTGGGCATCTCTGCGAGAGAGGCGGCTTCTGACCGCTCTCCTGAGCTCCCCTTGTTCCCAGACAGGGGAGCGCCAGAGCTGCCCCGCCACCTGGTCCACCAGGCTGGGGCAGGAGACTTCATGGCCCCTCTCCACTGGGATAGATGACCCAGAAGCTAAACCAGCAGGCCCAGAGACTCAGGATCCAGTGCAAAATGCTGTTCGTACATCAACATCCCGAGCATCTCGTAGGTCTGTTAGCTTCAATTTTCCACTCTGTAAAATGGGGGCAGGGGGAATAGCTGAGTTTTAGGGCTTCCCCCAGGGGGAAGGAAGTGCCCAGACACCTGGGGCCCTGGCATCAGAATCTCTGGGGCTCTGATTGTTCCACCAAGAACACATGTGAATGAAGCCCGTGGGCTTCAGTGTCAGCAGTCCCCCAGCCCCGGGTCCATGTTGATAACAGTCAGGGCATAGATATCTTTGCCAGTTTGGGATGTCAGGGCATGGTGCTTTGCCTGGGCTCCACATCCCTGGCTCTCTCTCCTGGGGGAGACAAGTCTGAAGCCTCCTTTCCATTCTCTTGCCCTTGAGATGGGGCAGGCTCAGGAAGGCAGAGGGATTGGCCCCAGTCTGCTCCCAGGAGCCTGGAGGGACTGGGGGAGGGAGCTGCTGCCAAGGGTGAGGCCGAAAGTCATGTGAACAGGTTTTGCAGTCAGTGGGGGGTGGAGAGATAAGCCAGGGAGACCTCAGCCTGCAGGAGACCCCACGGCAAAGAAACCGATCCACAGCTGAGCCCCAGTGGGACGCTGGCAGGGCAGGCTTCCCCTTTGGAGCCTCCCAGGAAGTACTGGGGATTGTGCCCGGGAAAAGGTCTCCCGGCACCTGCCCCTGCCCTGCCCATGTGCGGAGGGGAGATGGGGGGACCCTTCCTGGGTGCCACTCCCAGGCTCGGTTCTCCCTCCTACGAGGACATGTGCCTTCCCCAGCTCCCAGCCCCGCAAACAGTTCCCAGTCCAGGAGGGATGAAAGCTGGGGCTGAGGGAACCCGAAAGCTGGGGGCCCAGCCTGCCTGCTGCGGGGCTCTCGGGCCCTCGCTCTGGCCTCTTGGTGGGCATGTCACCCCGGGCCTGCTCCAGGCTCCCCGTGGAGACTGTCCCAGCTGTTGTTCAGAAGTGCACCCCTAGCAATAGCACGAGGCAAATGATTTCACGCAGGGCACTGTTTTGTCTAGGCCCCTGGCTTTGCATGGCGCCCTCCCTCCTGACACCCGTCCTGGGCTCTGCCCCTGAGCTCTGAAGGGCGAGGGTGGCCAGGCCCTCCCCGCAGGGCGCTCCGGCCCCGGAGCTCCGCCTCCTCTGAGCTGCACCTGCGCAGGGACCTCCTTCCCTCCTTACGCACATCCTGAGCCCGCGTGACAGAGAGGGACACTTTCCTGAACTGAATGTGCCAAGACTCCTCCATGAGGCTCTGCCGTGGGGCTTTTTTAGATCCTGTCAGCTCCCGAGGTCTTGGCAGAACCAGTCTGGACAGAGAACCAAAAATAACTCCCTGACTCAAGCGGGGGGTGGGGGGGCAGCCTCCAGCCCGGGAGGCCCTGGAGACCTGAGGCTGCAGCCAGTATTTGGAAGAGCAGGGCTCCCCGGGCAGCCGGACCCTTCTCTGCACGCTCTGATCCATGATCTCCAGGCTCCCTCCAAGGGGCTGGGGAGGCTGCAGGTAGCCCTCGGAGCCGGGGAGCACCTTGGCGAAGGGAGAGCAGACCTCAGCCCAGGGACGGCAGGTATTGGTGCTACTGCAAAGCGTTTGCCTCCAGATCAGACCTGACCTGCAACCTGTTTCCTTCAGTGGCCGGCTCCCCTGCTCTGCCCCAGCCCTGAAGGCCCACCGTGGGCAGGACACAACTGGGTGGTCCGAGGCAGCCCCGACCCCAACTTTTCTCCCCATCCTTAATCTGAATTCACAGTCATGAGAACGGCAGCTGCCTCCCCTGAGCCCGACATGCACGCCAGGCGCCCTTCTAGAAGCTCCCAACTGCTTCAGCCCCTACAGCTGCCCTTTGGGCTTCTGTCGCACGCTCAGAGGAGGGGGACCTTGCTTTACCTCTCATCCCCTCTGCTGGGGCATGTGGCGAAGGACACCGTGAGGGTTTTCTGAGAGATGAATCATTTTCCCTCTGAGGAACTGAGAGATGATTCCCTCACTAGTTCACGGACAATGCCTTGGGCAGAGCCTTGGGGAAACAGCAAGAGAGGGCAACAAGCTTGCAGCCCGGGGCAACCAGACCTGGACCCTCGGGTCTGAGGCCCCAGGACATATGGGGTCACTGGCAGGAGTTGGTGAGGACAAGGTGGGCAGGGTTCCAAAGGCGGAGTCTCAGGACGAGGCGTGGGTTTGGGCCGTAGAGGACAGGGGGCAGGGCAGGCGGAGGACGTGCAGGGGGAGGGACAGCCAGAGCAGAGGCGTGCGGCGAGAAGGGCCGGGCCTCCGTGCTGCCGGGGTAGGCTGGCCCGCCATGTTCGCCCGCCGGGGGTGATGTGGAAGACGGACAGCTGGTCTCCTTTGGGGAGGTCAGCCAGCTCGGGGGGCTTGGCCGGAGCCTCGGTGTGAGTCAGTATAGCGCTGTGCGGTGTCCGATCCCACGGTGTGCTATCGGATGGGAAACCCATGGGCCCACCGGACTCCCCGAGCCATGACACCCTTGAGGGTGATGGCTCCTCCTTCCAGGCTGCGGGCAGGACCGCTGTCCCCTGGCTCCGCGGTGGGGAGGCTGTTGGTGGCTGGACGTGTTCCTTGTCACCGTCTCCCGATCCCCACCCAGGTCAGAGAGGCTGCTGTCTCCTTGGGGACAGCCAGCCCCCAGAGCCCCCGCGTCATAGGAACCAGGAGAGTACAGGAGGACACCGGCCTCGGGCACCCCCTTTTTCTCCCAGTCCCTGTAGACGCTGGTGAACTTTGGACCTTCCTCCATGCCCCTTGTCCTCCCACAGATGGGGACATGTGCACGGGGCCCAGCGAACTTGCTGCGATTCTCAGCAGGGACCAGGTCCACCCACAGACCTGCCGCCAGCCCCCGAGCGATGACTCCTGCCAGGAAGCCGTGGGCTGTGAGGGGACAGTGTTTACGTGGGAGGGCCCACGGTTGCTCCTAAAAGCGGAACAGACGGGAAATTTGGAGAGGGGAAGGCTGGTGAAAGTAGGTGGTGGACCCAAGGCAGTGGGTTGCGGTGAGGAGGGTGGTGCCGCTGACCTGACGGGGACCTGGGTGCCCACCCCGCCCCCCAACGGCCTGCAGGCGGCTCGTCCCTCCTCACGGCCTCTGCGCTTCCGCCAGCACAGAGATGGGGCGCCCGGCACTGGGCTGGGGGGTCAGGGGTCTGTCTCTGCAGTCCTGCGTGATGGCGTTAGCGCACATACACACCCCTGCTTTAAGTTCTTAGAGACCAGCTTCCGAGGCCTGGCCAGGGCCCCACTCTCCCCCTACTTTTATCCTGATTATCCCGGCTAAACTGTGTCCCTGGCTTAAGTCACTGTCAGTCTTCTGAAAGCCCCGGATCTTCTTGGAAACTTGCTGACTGGGCTGTGTCTACCTGCCGACTAGCTTCTGGGGCTCGGGAACTCCAGGCTGGCGGGGATTCATTTATTCTGGAAGACCTAAGTGGTTGTGGAGTCTTTGCTGGGGCGGCAGGTGCAGCCTGGCAGGCCCACAGGGCTGTAGGAAGGGCGCTGGACTGCAGAGAGAGCTGGGTCTCAGCCTCCGCTGTCCCCGAGTGCTGGTGTGGCTCTAAGTACCCCCCAGCACCACCCCGGCCTCCATCCCTGAGACGGGCAGCACCGAGGCCACCTCTGAGGCCCGGTCCGTCCGGCTGCCCTGCTCTGTCAGTGCCTCCAGAGTCTCCACTCTCCTGCCTCAGGGCTCCTCCCAGGCAGAAGGGACCTTGCCCCCTGCGGGAGATGCTCACAGGCTCTCTAGGGAAGGAGAGGGGCCTTTCTCCTAGTCCAGTTCTAACTGGCCCCGGGACATGGAGCTGTGGGTTCTTCCCAAAGAGGTGTCTTGGGACCCTGCGGGGAGCCTAACACATGGAGCTTGGGATGTTCTCTTTCCCGGAGGCTTAAGGGCTCAAGCTGCTGCCGTGCCCACTGCCTGGAAGAAAAAAACCATGTCGTGGCGAGGCTGGTCACCCCCATGTCCTGCTCTGGCCCCTCCAGCCCCAAGCCCCTGGGGACCAAGGGAGGGAGACAGTGGAAGGGCTGCTGCCCCTCCCTCTCCCCGTCCACCCTGGCCTCAGCGGCTCTGTTTGGGGCGGGGGTGCTTCTCTGGACTTTGGGGCTAGGGGTGTCACCGGGGAGAAGAGAAGCAAGAGCAGCCGACACCCTGACCGAGGCGGGCAGAGGGACCCCGCGTCCTCCGCAGCGGGTGGTCAGGCTCGGGACAAGGGAGTCACTCCTCTGCGCTGTGTACTGTCTTCCAGCCTGCGGCAAGCTGACAGGCATCAGTGACCCCGTGACCGTCAAGACCTCGGGCTCAAGGTTCGGGTCCTGGATGACGGATCCTCTGGCCCCAGAAGGTGATAACAGGGTAAGTGCTTCCTCTGCCGGGCCTGGGTGCGAGGGTGCTGCGGTCACTCGGGGGACAAGTGAGCCTGGTCTCCATCTCCTGAACGTTTGGCCCTCACGCCAATGCCCGTGTGCCCACCTGTGCCAAGAACCGCCCCGACGGCTGTGGCGGGAGCCCAGCTGGGCACCCCCACAGGTTTGTTCCCCACCCTACCTCCGGCCGCTCACGTCCTGGCTGAGCTCCCTGTGCTAACCCCAAGTCACAGACCACAGGGATGGGGCCCAATATGGGAACAATGGTGGCAATTGTTAGAGCAGGGCAGCCCTGCCAAGCCCTCCCCGGCTCCGCTCTAGGGGAGGGGAGCCCCCAGCCACCCCAGCCCTGCTCCAGGAGGACCGTCCGGTCGGACAGGCCTTTCCTACTTCAATGGCATCTCATTTGTGTCAAGGCCCATGGAAACACAGGTTCCTTTTTGATTTAGGGAAGAGATTGTGTTCGTTTCCCCCCCCGATAAAAAGTCAGAAAAGGAGAGAAAGGCAGGGCCCGGGTTGAGCCTTGTGAGCCCCTTTGGGGGTGTGGGGTGAAGGCTGGCCGGCTGAGCATGGGGCCACCTGGACGTGGCCGTTCGGTGGCCCTCAGAGCCTGCCAGAGGAAGACTGGCCTAGGGCTGTCGGGGAGGAGGGAGAGGCCTGGGCGTGTGACCTCTTGCTGGCTACGCCTCAGGGCACAGAACAAGCCAGAAGTCTGGGGCGTCTCCCACTGACCCCCCGGCTTTCGGCGGCTGACAGGACATTTAGAAACTGATCACTTTTTAAAAAGTCTCTGCTCTTCCTTCAGGCGGGATTGAGGGGGGCTGCTGGGCCTTGTCTGGGGGACTCTTACTGGGAAGGGAAGGGTCGCTTCCTCTCCGGAGATTTCTGGCCTCGCTCTCCCCTCCCCCACTGCCACAGCTGCAGGTGGCAGGAAGCAGCAGCTTGTATTTTGGAAGTGAGGTGGCCCCGCACTTTCTGCTGGGGAAGGTTGGGGGGAACAGGGACCGCCGGCCCGGCCCGTGGTGGCTGCCACCTGTCTACCCACCCTCCCATCCCCGCCCCTAGGGCAGCTCACACCAGCCTCTGCTGCAGGGGACTCTGGAGGGGCCGGTCGGGGACTGCAGACCCGGGATGCCAGTGCGGACAGGTGTTTGGGGCGGTTTCTGTTCTCGTTCCTGAGTCTGGACGGTCAGCTGCTGCTTGCAAGTTCTCTGACGGTCTAAGGGGCTAATTGTAATCCCGATTGGTCTTCTGGCCCACATCCCCCGCGGAAAGCCCCAGCGCGGCTCCAGGGTCGGCCCCGCGCTGGCACAGCGGAGCGCTTCTGTGCGCGGCGATCCGTTAGTCACATTCCCGGCCCTCGGCGCACCGCTCTGCCTGCCGGTCTGGCTGGGCGTCCAGTGAACCCCTCGCGACCTGCCGGTGTGGAGGTTGCCGTTACCCCTGCTATTTGGTGAGAAAACCCCGGTCTAGTCTTGTGCCCACGGTCTTGGGAAAGGGCGGTCAGCGGTTTCACTAACAAGCGTCTACAGCAGTTGCCCGGAGACTGCCCCGTCCCTCCCCGCCCCCTGCCGTCCGCCTGCCCACCGCACACGCCCCACACCCCTGGGTCTGGGGGTTTGTGCCCACGCGTGCCTCCGGCCCCACTGTGACACCCTTTCCTTTGTTGTAAGCAGTGCTCTCGGAAGACCCTTTCTCAGGTCCCAGGTATCGGGGCTCCGGGAAGCCGGGCTGTGTGCCCCAAACAGGGAAGCTGTCTGTTCGCAAAGCTGTCGAGGGGTGGGGGGTGCTCTTGATAACTGGACACCTGTTTTCTGCTTGGTGACCAGATCGCCGCCCAGAAAGGGAGGCCCCGGGGATGGGCAGAGCATGCGGAGAGGGGCAGCAGGAGGAGGCTTCCGTGGGGGGCTGCTGGCAAGGGGAAGGGGGGAGCGGAGCCTGCGGTGGGGACGCTGGGCAGCTCTGCCGCACACCTCTGTGGCTGGGGCCATTCCAAGCCGTGCGCTCAGCACAGCCACCCCCAACTCCCGGCGTGCTGAGTGACACATCCCTGCCCTGCCATTCATCTGAAGGACAGATGTTTTGTTTTGCTCTTTCTCATTCTCCCTCCCAGTGTGGTCACACATGCAGGACACCAGTAACTTGTTCCAAAGGGAAACAATCCATGTCAGCTTCGGGGCAGACTGCCATGGCGGTGTGGTCAGAGACACGTGGCCAGAGGTTGGCGGGGGTGGGGGGGGGGGGCAGGGAACGCTGCACAGGGGGTCCCTGGTGGGGGGCCCGTGGCGGGGGCTCCAGAGGAGTGGGCACAGCTCACAGCGACCCGACACCTTCGCACTGAGCTGCTAGAACAGGGTTAGCTCAGGACGTCTTGTGCCTTTCCTTCTGTGACTCTTTTATTGATCTCCAGCTGTGTGCCAGGCCCTACGCTGGGCTCTGCGGTGTTCTTCTGTGCCCAGAGCTGCCTTCCCTCGGTGGTGACTAGCCCGCATGCTTCTGACGCTCTCACCCCTGATGGCAGACTGTGCCCCCCTTGCCCCCCAGGAGACCCTCTCCCTGACTCTGTCTGGAGTCCACGACACCTTCCCTCCTGTTCGCTGGCTTCGGCCGTAGACGTCCCAGGCCAGTGGGCATCCGCTCCTCTGTGTCTACGTCTCTCCTCCCCTCAAGACTCCACCCACTGGATTTAAGCACCTACCCTAATCCATCTTGGGATCCTTAATGACATCTGCAAAGCTCTCTTTTCCAAATAAGGTCACAGTTACAGGGTCCCGGATGTGGACATGTCTTTTGGGAGCCACCCCCTACAAAATTGAGGCCCCCCTGCCTGGGGGTAGAGGGGGTGTAAGCAACATCTTCTAAGAGATGAACTTGATCCGTGGTCCGGGGGCACCGCAGTGGGAGCAGCAGGTGTGGGGCACAGGGAGGCCGGACCACAGGTGCCTGAGAGCCAGGGACTTGGCCTGCCAGGTGCAGAGGCCGCCGGATGCTGCCGGGAAGAGCCTGGGACTGGGGAGTCGGGTTTACAGAGCAGCGATGGTCTGGATCACAGTTCTGGAAGGTTCTATCAGGTGGCACCAGCCCCAGAGGCCGATAGGGAGCTGAAGGCATAACCAAGGGTAAGGGGGCACAGGCCACAGCAAGACGTGCAGGCTCCCAGCCAGAGGGCCCAGCCTCGCCTACACATTGGCGTCACCTGCTCTCACCAGCACGCGTGCCTGGCTCTGTCCCTGGAGTCCCATGCGACTGTTCTGGGCTCGGGGGGCAGCTGGGGGCTCAGGGGGCAGCCAGGTTCCAGGTTCTAGAAGTTCAGATATGGGGGTTCTGGGTGAAGCCAGAGAATCGGAGGAGGCTTCCTGGGGGCGATGGGATTCTGTGTGAGCCTTGGGACTCGAAGGGGTGGGGCAGGAGAGGCTTTCCGATCCGGAGATCATGGTGAACCCGGAGGGGCTGCCACAGTGAGGGAAGGGGTGACTTTTCTCCGGCCCCTCAGAGCTGCAGTGCAGTGTGTTCTTCGGTAGAGGGGCTCGTTGGGGGTCTTGCAGTCACGGGCCCAGAGCTGGTCAGTAGACATATAGGGTCTTGTGCCGGCTTTCCCTCCCGGCCTAAACTGCGCTTTCCCGAAGCGTGCCCTGGGTCCGATTCGCTAGTTTCCGGGAAGAAGAGGCGGTTTACAAATCCCGAGCAATTTGGTGCCCATGTCACCCATTTCTGCCCACGAGAGGGAGGCACCGGACCCTGGAGGTCCCCCGTGCCACAGGTCCACTCGTGAGGGAGGAGACGTTGGCACACGTTCAGGGGTGCTCTCCATGCTGAGCGGGAGAGAGGCAGCTCCCATAGGCAGGGGTCGGCAGACGGTTCCAAGTGGGGCATGTTGTTTGGGCCGGGTCTTGGAAGAAGCAGTGAGCGCCCCGTCTCGGGAGAGAGCCAGGCGCAGGCAGGAGGGCCAGTCCTCGGCAGCGTGACCATGGCACCCAGAACCCCTGGTAGCCCAGCACTCTCCCGTTCTAATCGGAGACCCGCATCACCGTGGGCCGGGCTGCGGGGCCTGAGGGTAATAAAAGCCTCAAACGAGACCCAGTTTTCAAAAAAAGAAAAACTCATTAAAGAAAAAGCGCATCTGTCTCCAAGCATCCAGATAGATGCCTCAGGAACAAGGTTAGAATTTTTTTTTTTCTTAATTTTTCACGCATGTGTGATGCTGTGTCTGAAAGCCGCGCTTCCTTAATCTCCCCTGCAGCCGGCAGAGCCTTGATGGATAAAGCAGCTGTCTTATTGCCGGACAGATGCTCTGGGGATGGCGTTAGCCCAGCAGATCCGCCTCTGAGTAACGGCATTGCTTCCTAGTTTTGCTCCCATATTGGTTGAAAATGACTAAAGCATTTTGTACCAAGTCTAGACGGTTTTGGAGCCAACTGGCATTTACACGATCGTCAGAAGACTTTTCCTCTTTGACCCCAAACGTGGGCCACCCCTGGGTCTGTTCTCTTGGTGGCTTGTGGCCCTCTGTGACCCTCGGGGCCTTGCACGAAGGCTTCGTTCTTCTTGGAGAAGAAGTTCGGGGGTTGCGGGGACCGTGATCCCACATGTATCGTCCCGCACGCCTTCCTGCCTGGCAGACAGGACGCCCCACCGGGCCGCTGGTGGGACAAGAGGCCTGATGCCCAACAGCCCCCTGGGGCGCAGGAGGTCACCCTTCCTGGCACCATTGGCGATGGATCTCCACATCCCCAGTTTCCCCTTGTCCGGCGCTGTCTTGCTGGCTTGGGGGTTCATACACTGATGGGGTTCCTTCCTTCCCCCTAGTAAGTAGGAGCACCTGCTGCGGACCCTGCCAGGGACAACGCAGGGAGCCACAGTCTGGACGCAGCCCGAGCAGAGGGGGCTGGGAAGGTTCTGTTGCCGCCCACTTCCCTGACTTGTGGGGTGGCCACAGCCCAGGCTCGGTGGCACCTGTCCCCAGATGTCCTGCCCAGAGTGTGCCTTCCCATGCTTTGTCCTCACCAGACTCTTCTTTCCCCGCAGGGATGGCCCTGTCCCCTCTGAGGAGTACCTGTGGGTTTGGGGGAGGGACAGGACATCGCCCGGTCTTCACTCCCCTCCCCTGCTTCTCTCGGGTCCTTCTCAAGGTCCCGGCTGCTGCCTAGTCAACGAGACTCTGAGCCTGAGCGGCGAGGCTCCGCAGGGGGGGCACAGCCCGGCCCCCAGAGCCCCTAACGGGTGCGCTCTCTCTGCCCCGGCCCCAGAGCCGCTAACGGGTGCGCTGTCTCTCTCTCTGCTCCGGCCCCGCAGGTTTGGTACATGGACGGTTACCATAACAACCGCTTCGTCCGCGAGTACAAGTCCATGACCGACTTCATGACCACGGACAATTTCACGTCCCACCGCCTCCCGCACCCCTGGTCCGGCACGGGGCAGGTGGTCTACAACGGCTCCATCTACTTCAACAAGTTCCAGAGCCACATCGTCATCCGGTTCGACCTGAAGACGGAGACGATCCTGAAGACGCGGAGCCTGGACTATGCCGGCTACAACAACATGTACCACTACGCCTGGGGTGGCCACTCAGACATCGACCTCATGGTGGACGAGAACGGGCTGTGGGCCGTCTACGCCACCAACCAGAACGCCGGCAACATTGTGATCAGCAAGCTGGACCCCGTGTCCCTGCAGGTGCTGCAGACCTGGAACACGAGCTACCCCAAGCGCAGCGCCGGCGAGGCCTTCATCATCTGCGGGACCCTCTACGTCACCAACGGCTACTCGGGGGGCACCAAGGTCCACTACGCCTACCAGACCAACGCCTCGACCTACGAGTACATCGACATCCCCTTCCAGAACAAGTACTCCCACATCTCCATGCTGGACTACAACCCCAAGGACCGCGCCCTGTACGCTTGGAACAACGGCCACCAGATTCTCTACAACGTCACCCTCTTTCACGTCATCCGGTCCGACGAGTTGTAGTTGTCTCCGCCCGGAAAGCCCGGGGGGCCGTGGCCTCCCCCACACGGACCTTCCTGTGGGACAGCTGCCGACATAACCTAACGACACTAATAATACTAATTTCGCAACGTCAGCAGCAGCGTGGGCCCCGGCGCCGCGCGGGGGCGTCGCCTCCCCGTGCCTCCGGTCGGAGCGAGAGGGCGACGCGCTTGGGAAGAGAAGATGCCCCCCCCCCCGCCCCCCCCCCCGTCTTTGCAGCTGGAACTGCATCCAGGGATCCCCGGTCCGGTCCCCGCCCCTGCCCCGTCGCCCCACCCCCTCCCGCCTGGCCCCCCTTTCTGGTCAAATTACCTACAGAAGTAAGGCAACGACTGTTGGCCAGTTCTCGCCCTGAGGACAACCACTGTTAGGTCGCATGGACACTCCCCCTAGATCGCGCTGGGCTCCGGTGGGTGTGCCTGCCGTGTCTCGTCGAGGGCCCTCGGCCGGCCGCGCTCGGCGTCCGCGGGGGCCGCCGTCGGCGACTGGAACTCAACCCATCGCAGCTGCCGTCTCTCGACCACCTGTTGTGTCTCCACCGAGCTGCCCCGAGGCCCCGCGCCCCCACGGGCCCGTGCGCACCGCCTGCCGCCGGCGGCCCCGGGCGTGGCGTGGACAGCCGCAGCGCCCACTTGTTCGAGCTCGCGTCCCCCCCGTAGATCTCTTGTGCCGCGTCTGTCTGTCGTCTCCTTGAGGTGGTAGCTCTGTGTGTTCAGTTCCTGCAACGAGTGTCGTAAATGCCGTGCTGTAGTTTGGGTTTAATAAGTGGATGGTTTTTGTTCCTAAAAAGAAAAAAAAAAAAATTCAGTGTTCACCCTTAGAAAGAGGTGATCAAGTTCCTGTTGATCCTAGAGGAATTAATCTCTTCTTGTTAAATTATCTAAATATCGTAACTGCGGATAGGAAGGGCTTACGGAGGGGAACTCTGTTTCCGCCGGGAAAGGAACTATCCTGAGGACAACAGTGCGTGGGGAGTTCAGTCTGAAGTTGAAACGAGCTTTGTACCGTCCAGTTATCGAAGGAACAATAAAGATATTAGGAGATGTCTCTAGTTCGCTCGTCATTTCGGAGGTGTTAAAGGTGAGGGGGCCTGGCAGAGCCCTCTGGGTGTGCCCTGCGGGGTGTCCTGGAGGGATTGCCGCCAGTCCCCAACCCTGTCCCCCCTGGGAGCCGGAGGACCAGCCTGGGCTCTGCCGCCCCTCGGGGTGGGTCC
Source organism: Mustela nigripes (assembly GCF_022355385.1). Taxonomy (NCBI): domain Eukaryota; kingdom Metazoa; phylum Chordata; class Mammalia; order Carnivora; family Mustelidae; genus Mustela; species Mustela nigripes. Next base: position 2,098,941 of record NC_081565.1, on the reverse strand, counting down.
GAACCGAGGCTGCAGCCCTGGAACCCCACCACACTCCGCTCTGGGCGTCTCCTCCAAGAGCTCCTCTGGTTGGGGCCGGGCACAGGCGCCCTCCGGAGACAGGGCGGGGCCACCTATGGAGGAGGGGTCCTCGGAGGTAAAGCAGGCTCTCCCTGGCGGGCTGGCTCAGGGGGGCTTTGCTGGGTCCCAGAGGTCAGCGGCCGGCCCTCTCTGGGACCTCACCCGGGTCCCCAGGCCTGGGACACAGAGAATCTCAGGACCTGGGCCAACTCACAGGCTGTGACCTTCCATGAGGAAGTGGGTCCTGCCCCAACCCCCCCCCCCCCCCACCAAATGCTTTCCTGCTTTCTTATCACTGGGCCTGGGCCTGTTAGTGTGTTTCTGCCGGGAGCTCAGGGATACCCCCACCCACAATGCAGCAGAGGAGGGGCAGGCAGGGGGAGGCCTGGGCTTGCATTAGAGCCTCGTTCACCGGACGTCCCCCGTGAGCAAGACGGCTCTTCCTCCTCGGCCAGCAGAGCTCGCAAGTAAAGATTGTAGAAGGGGGAGACGGGTTCCCACTTCTGCATCCTTCCAGATTTTCTCAGAGTGAGGCACCCAAGGTCCTCCCTCTGCGAGATGAGAGCCGAGTTTCAGTAAAGCCACAGTTCAGTCCACAAGGCCCCTGGCTGCTCCCGGGGTGACGGGGACCCGGCCAAGCGCACCAGGCCGGGGCTGCCCGGTGATCGCAGCTGCCGAGACGGGCCGACCACCTCCTCGTCCTCCTGAATGGCGCAGGGAAGAGCAAACATACAGAGAGACACCTGTTCCAAGTTCCAGAAACAAAGCAATGGCCCGAGAGGTGCAGAATGGATTTGCTGTCTCGGACCGAGAATTTGCTGGGGAAAATACGCCTCCAGGATATTCAATACACAAGAGAAATGGTCCGTCCGGAGAGGAAATCAAACAAGCGACCAGCCACTAAATCTCCCAGATCCCAATAACTGAATATATCGGCTGACGGCACAACATCTGCGGATGAATTTTCTTTATTAAAAGTCTGGCCTGGAATCAAACCCATGGTTCTTTGGGGAGGGGGGACTCGGAGGGCAGGGCATGACGCACTCAATCCCGAGCGCAGCCGGCCTGGGGCCTGCCCCATTCCTGAAAGCGCCATCTGGAAGGAAGTCTGAGACAGTTGACCCCGCGTGCCAGTGCCCGCAGACCATGCTGTGGCTCCTTCAGACCCCCGGTGCCCGCACGGCCCTCACACAAGGCCCCGTGAGGAGCCCTTCTCCCTGCCCACGCCCTCGAGGGCCTGCTGGAGGGGGGCAGCTGCTGTGGTCTCGGCGGGCCGCTCGGGCTCCTGGGAAGCGCGGGGTCGCGGGCCAGTGCCAGCTGCCTCTGTGAGCCGGGCCCGAAATGGGAGTGGTGGCTGTGGTGGCTGTGGTGGCTGCCGGGCGCTGAGCACAGAGACAGCGGGGATCGTTGCTTTATTGGAACCTTTAACTGAATTCCATCTGACGGTTACAAGTGGTCGTTTGAGCCAAGGCCACATTAGGTGCCCATGGAGCGCCCGTCCGGCCCCCACGTGCCCCTCTGACTTCACAGCACCCTGTAGAAGAGGCACCAGTCCCTGTCCCCAGATCAGGGAACTCGGGCTCCAGAGGCCCAACCATCTCCCGGGCAGTTGAGCTTCCAACCCATGACATAGCGTCCACACCCACACGACGCTGCAGGCCGATGGAGAAGCGTCCGGAAGCTCCGGGCCTTTGCAGGCCGCTGGGGGCGGTGAGTGGACGTGTGGGCAGGACTGAGCCAAGGACGGCAAGCGGTTCCTCGTGCTCGTGCGGGAATGAGCCCCCCGGGGGCAGTTACCTTGAGGCTGGAGCGGGATGTGGGTCGTCTCCTTGCCCAGCCACGTGTGTGGGCGTGGCCCGGAGAGACGTGGCATCTCCCACGGAGGTGTGACCAGGAGCAAGTGGCCGTGGAACATTCCATGCCACAAGGAACGAGGAACCTGGGAGCTGGACGGTCTGTCTGATGCTGAGCAGAACCTTCTCTCTGTGACGCGGTCACGGCGGACCTGCTCGCCGTCAGATATGATGTCCCGTCCTGGGGGCCTCATCCTGCAGTACTGAGGAGACTATCTGGAGAGAACACTCTGTTTCGGTTTCCTGAGTAGTTCCCAAGGGGTCTCCTGTAGCAAGATTTTGCTTTGAGAAATCCATTGTTAGACATTGTTTTCACAGGCTATGTGAGTGACATATGGAGTCCTTTGAAGCCAATAGCCAGGAGAGGCATTGGCTGGTGGTTGCACCCCACTCTTCTTAGAAAAAAGACACCCCACGTGTGTATGACCCGGCACCTTGCCATCCTCATGTAGCGGCTCTTCCTGAAGGTGACCCTGGGGGCACAAGCCACGCCTTGCTTCCTGGCACTGCAGTGTGGTAACCCCTTACCCTGAGACCCTCGGTGCTGTGAGCTTCCTGGAGCACGACCCACGCGTCCCGCTTTATCTTTTTCCAACAGACCCGTGGTCCCAATATCACCCCTTGAATCCTACGCTGAGTGTCCCACACACTTGGGTCTCTTCCTGGGATTCTCCCTGACTGAGCCTTATTGGATGCTGTCACTGGAAGTCCTACGCCAAGCAAAGGTTCGCTTACAGAGCTTGGGGGGGGTTTCACGGTAGGTGAATATCCGTGACTTCTTGGACGTAGGCACGTGCGCCATGGCTTTTTGACGGGGTCTCGGAGAGGCTCGTGTGCGGGGACACCTAGCTGGGGCCAGTTCCTCCGTCTGGGTGGGATTTCTGCCTCACTAGTTCCGTTGGATCTACCAGGATTAAAGTGGTTTCGGGGTGATTATGTCTCAGAAGCGATGATTTGCTATTCTAAATGAAGCGTCTGAACACAGAGATGGGGCCGGGACTCTGAGAGCAAGGCGAGAACCCGTCTTCCGGCGGCTCGTGGGCAAGTCCCGCATCCTCCAAGCTGTGGCGTTGCCTCCATTTCACAGAGGCCGACGCGGCCGAAGGAAGCAGCAGCCAGAACCCGCTGCCGAAGGGCAGGCTGGCCCTGAACCTGGGGCCTCCGGGCCGCGTGCTCTGCTCCTCCTGCCCTTGGCTGGCGCACGGGCGCACACCACGCGTCCTCCGGCTGCTGAGGGTCCCGCGGCTCATTCGTCACACGGCGGGCAGCCGAAGGTGCCAGAGCGGTGTGCCTGGCGAGGATCCGGGCCGGGCCTCCCGCCCTGGGTGCCTCTGAGTCACTGCTGCTGGACGCGGAACAGAAGGAGGGGAGCCCAGAGGCCCAGAGGCTGGGGTCTGTTTCTGCTCTACCCCTGCTGGGGGAGGCTGGTGGGGGCGGGGAGGGGGGCACCCCCTTCCTCTGCACCCCTTCCTCGGTGCACGTGTGCACACATGCTCACACACACATGCACACACACGCACACAGCCGCGCACACACGTTCACACACACATGCTCACACACATTCTCGCAGCACACACACATGCACGCATGCACACGTGAACACATACAGTGCACACGCACACATTCTCACATGCGCGTGCACACGCGCACTCACACGCACACACATTCACACGCGCACACTCCCGGCTTGGAGCAGCGGCAGGTCCCTCCTCCGCCCCTCCCCCGCCCTTCCCAGGACCAGGGTTCCCCATGGCAAAGTGGGGTTGGCCCCGCGCACTTCGCGGGGAGACTTCCACCCAAAAGACTTCCTCCACCCCACCCCACCCCCGCCTGGCCTTCCAAGCCCCCCTGCGCCACCACGGCGAGGGAGGGGCTCCACTCTGCCTCCGCTAGGATCGGGCCCTCCGCGTCCTCGCCTGACACGGGTCTCGTGGGAGGGGTGCTGGGGGTGTCCCCTCTGATGCTGGCAGACGGTCTCTCTTCTCAGGAGGCAGCCGTGGCTCTGCGGCCTCTGCGCCCAGCCGGGGTTGGGGGCAGCCCTGGGAGTCAGAGATGTCGGGGTTCCAACCCTCGCTTTCTGGGGAGGCTGCTCTGCAGTTAGGTCCCGCGTGACCTTCAGGCCGGAGCCCTTGACCCTCTCACCTCGCTTTCCCACTCGGCGAGCCTGTGCGCTGGCGGGTGACCCTACGGGGGGCCCCCCCCCGGCTCCGTAGGCCGTCCTCACTCCGCAGGTAAAGGCAGCGAGGCCCAGAGAGACTAGTTAATGCCTGAACCCGTCACCGCCGCTCCCCAGCGGCCAAGCCGAGATGGGCTCCCGCCGAGCGCGGAGCTGTTTGCAGAAGTGGGTGTCGTGCCGCTGTCCCCTGACCGGCTGGACTTGTGGGGTTGCCGACGCCCCCACCCCGCGCCGCGTTCTTCCTTCCGGAGCCAGGCCTGGCGGGGATCTGTGGCCTCACAGGAGGCTCCAGCAGCTGAGTCTGAAACACAGTAATTTCCTTATTGATCTTCTTCCCTCCCTCGACAGGCCCGAGAATCAGGTCGCCAGGAGTAATGTTCTTCCTGCTCGCGCTTCATTGTTTCATTTTGCTTATCGAATTCTGTGTCATCCGGGGGAATGTCCCCTCTCCCTCCCTCTAGCCGCTGCTGCTGCGAGGACCTTGCTGGCCAGTTGGTGCTCACCCCTCCGCGGCCAGGCCATCCCGAGGCACAGGGACGCAGAGGTGCCCGGGTCCAGCCCAGCTCCCCACCGGGCCCCACCGCTGCTGCTGCCCTTCGTTAGCAGGACCGGTGTGGCTATCCGTTCCCGGCTGCCGGTCTGGCTTAGGCTGGCACCCGTTGTCCCTGTTAAGTTGGCTGTGACAGGCCATCATCAAGAAGAGAAACAGTGGCCGCACAGAGTCATCAGAGGACCTGACGCTCACCGGGGAAGGGCCCAGAAAGGAGACGTTCAGTTATGGGTCTCCTGCAGCCACAGTCCCCAGCCCGGCCCATGCATTGTGGCGCTGTGGAAATGACAGAGGACAGACGGACGGGGTGTGCTGCCTGGGGCCCAAGCTCTGTGCTGGCGGCTCACCTGTGGCACCCCACCCCATAGCACGGCTGCCCATGGCACCCCAGCCCATGGCACCCCAGCCGATGGCACAGAGAGCTCCAGAAGCTGGTCATCAGCCTCCGCTTCTTGGTTACAAAAGTAGTAGCTCCTTTTGCCCATAAAAAGGCAAGAAAAAAATAGAAAAATTTAAGCAGCGTCTTCAAACCATTGATGATTCCATAAATACAGCCTCGGGGAAGTCTGAAAGGTGATTTTCTGGTAAGAATCACCCTGTTCTCACTCCCTCCCCCCGCAGCAGGTGTTTTCACGGAAGCTGAAGGACGTCTAGCCCCACGGAGCAGGAGCCGGTGAGCGCTGGAGGCCGGTGTCACCTGCTCAGACCCCAGCCCCAGTGCTGGCTCCTCAACTGACCCCCAGTGGGGCAGCTTCTGGAGCTGCAGAAAGAGACCAACCTGAGCACCTGAGCTCACCCTTGCACAGCACAGAGGCTGGGGTCTCTGGATGAGGAGGCTGGGCCGTGAGTCACCCGCACCAGCCGGGCTAGCTCCTGAAGCCTGACTCAGCGTGCTGGGCTCTGGGTGAGCCCCTTGAGTCCATTATGCATTCATCTTGGTGGCCGTCCCACTGCGTGGGCTGGGACGCTTGGACCGGAGCCATCCGTGACCTCCAGCAGGCCTCGGGGGCAGGTTGGCCATGCCCACCACCTTGCTGCACTGCCCGGGCAGCCCCACTCACCACAGACTGGTAGCCAGAGTCACAGTCCGCTCTTGGAGCCCCAAGGCCACACAGTCTCGAGGAAACCACAAACGTCGGATCTGTAGCTGCTCATCTCCGCCGTCACATGGCAGGACCCGGTGCCCTTGCGCAGATGGCTCTCTCTGCCCGGCACATTCCCGTCCCCTCCCCCGCCCCAATGTCCACAGGGCTGACTTCTTCTCCACCGGCAGGTGACTCGACCCTGCGGAGCACGTCTGCCCTCCTGTCTGTGAGTCCCCGCGTCCCCAGGACCCAGCTCCACGTCCGCGCACGGTAGGAGCTCAGTAAGTTTCCCGAATAAGTGAATGACAGCGGGCGCTTCGTCCCGTGAGAGCGCGGAGGAGGGAGGCCGGCCCAGGCTGCACCGGGGCCTTTGAAATGCAAGGCAGACTCTGACCGCCGTCCATGCGCCGTTCCAATGGAGCAAACCTTTCTGGACCTCCTTGGAGGTGTCGCGGGGCCAGCCCTGGGAGCTAGCCGCCGACCAGCAGGACCTGGCCCGGCTCTTCCGGCCGTGGGGGGGGCGTCTGCACTTGGCCTGTCTGCTGCTCGAAACTGAGAGTCAGGCCGTGACACCGAAAGGACAAGGAGGGCCCTCGAGCTCACGTCCCTGTGGGGGCGGAGGCCGGCCCTGCCCGCCCCCTGCGCCTTCGCTGAGCTCCGGAATCGCGCAGGCCCCCCACCAGCGGGGGCAAGAGGAGGCCCGGGCTCCCCTGCCCCCACCCCCGGCGTGCCTGACAGCACAGCCTCCGGCTCCCACGTCTAGGCGGAAGGAGCTAGAAGCAATTTGGAGTGTGTGAATTATTCAGAGCCGCCGGAACGAAAGGCAGAATTGAGAGAGAAGGTGCACAGAGACGGAGTCAGAAAATAGATCCTACGCGAAAGAATTCGTGAGGTTGATCGTGAGAACAAATTAGCGGTGAGTTACAGAAACATTATTTGATTAGACGCCACCAGTTGTTTCGAGAACAATACCATAAATTGTGTTTCTCCAAACAGCCTCCCCCGCCCCCGACGCTGTTCCGCCGTCTTTTCCGGGATTTTTGCCCGCATCCGCCGCTCCCTGCCATGCGCTCCTGGGCGGGGCGCGGGCCCTTGGGACGCACTGGCTGCCGGGCCTGGGCCGCACGCCTGCCCCCGCACGCGCTCGTCTGCGGCACACCGCTGCGGGTGCCCTTGTTCTGTTTCCAGCTGCCTCCACGGGAGCCCCTCCTATCGGTCCCACCCTGGCTCCAGACCATGGCCCTGAGCCGTGACCCCCACCGGCATGTCTGGCCCCGGCCATGGGAAGCCAATCGCTCAAGCCGGGTGCACGATGTCTCCTTGGAACTGTGTGATTCCCCTTCTTGTGAAATTATCCCAAACTGGGCTCTGCTGGTTCTGGGTCTGTTCTGGTCACGCCGCTCCTTAAAGCTTAGCTGTGAAGGCTTTTTGGCCCTGAGACGGGACCTTCCGGTGGGAAAGTAGGTGCAGAGCCGTTGTGTGGGTATTCAGACCATCAGATAACATACAAACCACGCAGAGGCTCCAGGCATCTAGAACATTCCCTGATGGCTAGACAAGGCACTGGGACACTGGGGCTGGTGGCCCTGGGGACGTGGACAATGACGTTTCCCATCAAGGTTGCCTGGGAGTGTCTCTCCAGGACTCCTGGTGGACACACAGTGTGAGCAGGGAGAGATGCAAGTGCCCCTGGAGCTGGAGCGGCAGGTTTGCTGAGCATGGGCCAGGCTATGGCTCTCTACCACTCACCTCCCCTTCTGAGCTGCTGGACCTCGATGCGCGAAGGTCTACGTCTCTTCCAGTCTGCCGTTCCGGGGTTCCCCTGTGGCCACGGGCTGTGCGGAAGGCCCTGCAGCCACGGGGACACAGAGACCCATAAGCCCAGGTGTCTACGCAAAGATGAGGGAGCTCAGCTTGTAAATGACCAAAGGGCTCAATTTCCCTGGGGCTGCTTTGATGCACTGGCTGGTTTGGACATCTGAGCTTCTGAGCCCGGTTAACCGAAGAGCCGTTCACCCGTTCACTCACCCAGTATCTCCGCAGCACCTGCGGGTGCCGGGTGCTGTCTCGGGCACTGGGAAGCTGCGGTGAGGGGCAGGGAGGGCTCGCTCTGCAGGCCTCCCACGTGGGTGGGGGCAGCTAGAAACCAGAAAGCCTGTCGGCCACTGAGACGGGAGTGGCGAGGGGTCAGGGAGGCACGGGAGGCAGAGTTCATTCAGCAGGATCCAAGTCCCCAGGGCAGATGCACCGGTCGTGTGTGAGGCAGAGGGGCTGGCTGGTGTGGCCGGAGCCTGGACGGCGGGAGGGAAGGACAGGCGCATGGTCGGGAGGTCCGGGAGAAGGTGGGATGCGGGAGCACAGCAGGTGCCTGGAGCTTTGCCTCTTCAAGAAGCTCTGTTGGGAAAGGGGGCACCGCTGGGGAGAGGCATGGGACCAGGGGCAGGTCTGCTCCGGTGGGGGTGCTGGAGCATGCTGGGGGCCATCAGGGAGTGGGCAGCTGCAGGAGAACCGTCCCCAGGGTAGCTTCCTCCCGAGGATGCTCTTCTGTCTCCACGCAGCCTCCGGCAAGCAGAGAGACCGTGGGGTTAGCCACTTGGGTGCCAGGCCAGCCAAGAGCAGTGAGAAGGCCAGCAGGACGGCACAGAGTGAGGGGCAGTTGGGTGGTCAGGACGGCTCCCAGACACCGTGCGGTCAGGTGGGGTGGCGGTGTTCCATTGTGAGAATGTGGCCCCAGCTGAGGTGTTAAAACTCTGGAGGCCGGAGTGACGATTTGAGTGGAGGAGATGCCCGGGCTGACCAGGTCAAGGGCACGACCCGCTGCCTGGGTGGTCCTGGTGGGCGGAATGCAAGTTGATGGAGCCAGGGGGGCCGATGGGGCAGGACCGTGCCCAGCAGGCCCCCGCAGGTGCCACGGGGAGGGAGCTGGGGCTTCAGAGAGAGGAGAGAAGACAGAGTTTGACCACATGGAGAAAGGGCCCGCTCTAGGGGGGCTCGGGGAGCAAAGTCCCAGCCCTGGGGATACCAGCTCTCCTAGCAGGAGGGTGGAGGGAAGCGTTTGTGGGAGGCAGACCCTGAACGCAGGTGCTCCCCAGTGGGGTTAGTGAGCTCCCGTAGGGGACGAGGGTCGGCACCGGGTGTGATGAGGGAGGCAGAGGGCTGGGGCCAGGAGAAATGCGCAGGCACCTAGGTAGCTGGGAGCAGTGGCCAAGCCCGGTGTCTCCGGGGCTGGCCCCCGTTTAGTGTCAGGTGTGGCCTCACTTCTGGAGGAAGAGCTAGACACTCGCGGCCTTAATGGGTGGAACCACCAAGGGGAGAGTCAGGGGGCGGTTTCAGTGGATGCCAGAAGAGCGTTTCCCTTGGGGGTGAGCTCCCCAGGATGGGCAGTATGCAAGCAGAGGGGAGGAAATCACTAGTGGGGTGCCCAGGAGATGTGCCCCCTGGGTGAAGAGCGGAGCTAGATCGAGGGACCTCTGTTCCCTCCCGGTCCCCCTGCGTCCCCCCATGACCTCTGCTCTCTGGGCCTCATTCCTAGGCGGTCTGCAGGCCACAGGGAGAGTGGGTGCCGGCCGGGGCAGGGTGACTTCCCCAGGCGGCCCCCAGCGCTCCGCCCCGCCCGAGCCGTCTGTCTGAGCACAGCACCACATCGGTTTTCCATACATCAGCAGCCAGCTCCAGATGCCCCACCCGGCTCCCGCAGACCCAGCCCACCCCCGAGATGACATCTCAAAGTCAGCAAAATATTGTTTCATTGATTGGAGATGCTGGGCGTGTCGATTTCCTGCGCAGGGAAAAGCCGGCACTTTCCTGTCGCTTTCTTAAGTCGTAAAATGCATTGTGCGTCTAAAAGAGCCACATAAAGCACCGGCCGCCGCGCTTCTGGAGCTTCGGGAAGGGCTGACTTTATAAATCAGGGAGACGGGCTGCAGAGGGGGCCCGGGCTCTCTGGCTGGATGTCAAATGGTCTACTTCGAAACTGGGAGAGGTGTCAGTCAGCATGTCCCCGAGGCTGCCCCAGGGCACAGAATGTGGCCCTGGGAGACAGGATTTCTAAAAGGCACCTGCCAGGGCGGAGGGTGGCGCGGCCCTTGTCCCAGCCGGCCTCAGTCCTGGGAAGACGCTCACATCTGCGGGGGAGACTGTGGGGCCTGGGGTGGATCTTCCCGAGCTCAGTCATGGCCACCTGCTGCCTGGAGGCTTCTCACTCCCAGGGACAGCCTTTGCTGCTCAGGGGGTTTAGAAAGAGAGCCTCACGGGTGGCTGCGGGGTGTCTGGCCCCCGGTGTGATGGGTGGGCGGTCCGTGATCTTCCTGACAGGGTGAGTGGCCGTGGATGCAGACCGGAGTGGGGGAAGGGGACCAGACCTTGCCACAGCGGTTAAAATAAAAACCTCACCTCCTCGGACCTCTTGGGCCCAGCTCCACAGGAGCCAGGGGTGCCACACTGGGTGACCTCGGGCAGGTGACTCAACCTCCCTGAGCCCCCATCCTTATGTCCCCAATGCTCAGCCATGAGGACGGGACATAACCTGTCCAGCAGAGCCAGCACAGGTCACCTTCACGCTGACAGCATCATGGGGGACAGGACCTGACAGCAGTGTGGCCGTGGCAGGCACCCCCTTCCTCCTGTCATCTGTCAGGGACAGGGTGGTTGGGTGACTGGCTCCAGTCAGCACCCACATGTGGACACATCTAAGCGAGGTCCTTGCAGAGAGCAAGTGGGTCCTGTTCAGGACCAAGCTGGCTCACTGAGGGGCCGGGTCTGTGATGGACGCTGCCTATGGGGACTTCCCCGGATGCTGGCTGTGCCCTTCCGGGCTTGTGGTTGTCACCGTGCTGTGGTGGGGGGTTCTGTGTCCCCATTTGCAGAAGAGCACATGGGGGCACTTCTGATCCCATCTGAGGTGCCCAGCTGCGAGGCTGCTGGACCCAGAGCAGGCAGCGGGCGGCCACAGAGGGCTCTGAGCCACGGAGGGCAGCGGGCGGCCACGGAGGGCTCAGAGCAGGGAACAGGCCACGCTGGGTTTTGAAGAAGATGGGTCCAGAGCTGATGGAGCTTCCCTGTGACGCAAACCGCCTGAGGCCACCGTTCCAGTTTCCACCCAGAGGATGGAAATCGCGTGGCTCTTGGAGACCACACAAGAGACCAGAAGGAGGGTCTTCCCTCTGAGGCTGGATGGACCAAGAAGGTGGGGAGGGGGCTTCACCAGGGGCCGCGTGCTCCCAAAAGAGTGGGATCCTGCTTCTGTGTCTCCAGAAAACAGCAAGTGTGTTTCCTCAGGAAGTCACACTGGGGGCCAGGGAGGCGTGCCGGTGGGGAGCGGCAGGGCGCGGCCGCAGCCGGCAAGGTGTCAGAGCCCCGGCAGAAGCCCCCCATGGGAAGCATCAGCAGGAGGGCCGAGGGGCAGCCCGGGGTGCCCCGATCCCGGGAGGACGGCGAGGAGCTGGCGCTCGCCCGTCAGCATCTGATTGGTGACTCCATCTGGGCTCGGGGCGGGGGGGCGGGCGCTGACATGGGTCGCCTGTTCTGGAGCATCTGGCCGTGTTATTTAGTTGCTTGATGATGGCAGGAGAAGCAAGGAGTGATCATCCGTGTTAACATGTAATTTATTCCAAATCCGTAATTATGTTTTGCAACCAGTAATGAAGGAGCGCCAGGCCCCCAGCTTATCTGATGGCAGCGGCCTGTGGTTCGGGCCTTAATGAGGACCAGGCCCCCTTGGAGCCTCAGCCAGGCGGGTTAGGTGGGGCCGGGGGGCGCTGCTGTCGGGCTCCCAGCAATAACAAGGGTCCGGCTGGAACACCCCTGGGAGAGGAGCTGGGGACTCCACGGCGGACAGGGTCCCAGCCCCCGAGAGGCCTGTGTCCTAACCTGAGACACAGGACCCATGGGCCCCCGGTCAAGAGGGAGCCTCGAGGTGCTAGACCCTGAGATGAGGGATGCTCCCGGCAGTGCGAGCCCAGCACCGTCCTGCGGTCCTCACGGGACAGAGGCAGGCGTCAGAGGGGAGTCGGAACAGGGCCCCCCATCCCTGACTCCGTGGCGCTCGGACTTAGAGGGGGTGTTAGTGTGAGCGGGCGCACCTGTGCGGTCTGTTAGAGCAGCCCCGGGAAGCTCACGCGGGGCCCTCGGGGCGGCCCGGGTCTCCCCCACCCCGCCGCCCCCACCGCTGCCCACTCTACTGCCGCAGACCCCGCGGCCGCGCGGACAGGTGGGAGCAGAGCAAGTGCTCTTACTGCGCAGAGAAAGGGGTGCGTCGGGGGCACCAGGCTCGGGTCTGGCTGTTGGGGTGTCCATGACCATCCGGACAAGCGTCGTGAATGTCACCCTCAGGACCGGGCTGGGGCGAGAGTGAGGGACGGTGGGTGGCTGGACGGAGGTCCTCCCCCCCCATCACAGCAGCTGTCGGGAGGCTGGTTCACTGCCTGGCGTCCTGTTAACAGCCACGAAGGCGGGGGCCACGTCCAACCCCTCACCACAGGTCAGGCCTCCACGTGTGGTCTGGCACTGAGGGAGGCCGATCGGGAGGGGAGGGGGAGAGGAAGGGGGCAGGGCAGAGGGAGAAGAGCGGGGGGAAGGGAGAGGGAGCCAGGGACCTGAGACTGTGGGGGGGCGCCCCGGCCTGCGGCCCGGACCCCTGACCGCTCTCTGCCAAAGCCACCCCATACCCCGTCCCCCTCTGCCGCGCTTCACCCCAAGCAGCCGAAGCAGAGCTCGGCAGGTCTTTCCGGTCCCGATGCCTGCAGAGCAACAGTGTGGATGGTGACCTTGATTTTAACCTCCAGCAACTCCTGGGGATTGAGCGTGCCCCCCTGACGCCTGCCCCCCGGGAGAAGGACAAACCTAGGGAAAGAACCTGGGCCCTTTGTGGCCGTGGCCCCGTGGGGAGCTGGGCAGGAGCAAGGGCTGTCTGCGGGGCCCGGCCTGGTCCTCCCAGGACGCTGCTGGAAATCACCCTCCACTCTGGGGCTCTAACCCTGTGATCTCAGGTGACGAAGAGACACCTGGGGCCTAGGGACAGATTTAGACGGCGCGAGCGTGCGCAAGTGCTGAGTCACGTCGCCTGTTTGGAAAACAGAAGCTAATTAAGTTAGTGTCAGGGACCGGAGGAGCAGTGGAAAAAACCTGCTGCCGCTCAGCCCACGGCAGTCCTGGTGGCAGGACGCTCCAGGGCGGGTGCAGGCTTGGTGGGGCCCAGGACGGGCCGGAGCACGACCCCCCCAGGGAGAGCAGGATTCTAGAAATCCCAGGTGTCTGCCCGTGAGTCACGCTGCGCCTGCCCCTCCGGAGAGTCGTGGGGAGCCTGGAGGGTGGCCGTGGGACTCCCAGCTCTGGTTCGGTTTGGGGAAGGGGTATGGGTCCCAGGACCCCCTGCTGATGTCACAGGCAGGTGCAAGAACCAGTCTGGCACGCTTTCCTGAGAGCGAGTGTGCTGGGAGCAGGTAGGCGGGCTGGGCAGTACAGGAGCCCCAGCCCCTGCTGTCTGCCCCAGAGCTGAGAGCCGGAGCATTTGGCCCAGCGGGCACGTCCAACAAAGCCTCTGTTGTCTCCAGGACCCACCAGCTGGGGGGGGTTTCCTGCTCCACAGAAGCCACAGCCAAGCCCCTGCAGAAGCCTCCAGGGGCCCGTCCAGGTGAAGGAACCAGGAGACCCACAGCCCAGGGAGGAGGGGGAGCTGCCCAGCGGGCACAGTGAGCACGCCGGGAGAAGAGTTCACCCAGAACCGTGTCCCCCAACATCCCCTGCCCTCCCCAGGACCGGGAGCCCTGAGAGGGGTGCCAGGTGTTGTCCTGAGAGCTCCTGTGCTCCTCCGAAGGTTCTCAGGACCCGTATGTGTTCACCGGCCCCTTGGCTCCCGAAATCATGCACGAGAAGTCCGACCTCCCCGGCTCCCAGGGTTTGGGGAGCAGGGGGGCGGCAGTCAGCACCAGCAGGGGATGGTTGCACGGGGGCCTCGGGCCAGAGCCACAGGAGTGAGGTAGGCCCCAGGCTGATGCAACTCCCTGTCTCTGGGGGGACGAGGGTTGCCAAGGCGGGTTGCCAAGGCCTGGACGGTTGGCAGTGAGACTCGTCGACGTCGGGTCCCCAGGCTCCAGACGGGCCCGGAGGGTGTGTCCGCAGACGCAGACGGGGGCGGTGACCTGCTGACATGCTCCGCGAACCACGGCCGCTGCAGGAGGCGTCTGTGCTCCCTGGAAACTCCTCTGGAGAAGGCCCATCCCTCGAGCGGCCCCCACCACCCCCAGCCCTGCCTCCACCCCTGCCAGGGCGGATTCTGCAGGTTCGCTGGCCGCTGGCCAGCACCCGCTGTGCACCCACTCTGAGCCCAGTCCTTCCAGGCAGGGGCATGCGGAGGTCTCTGAGGGCCCGTCCCCCCCCCCCCCGGCCTCTCCTCCTCGCTTCAAACTCCCCCATTGACGTCTATGTGGAAATGTCCACCCAGTGTGTCCCCGTCACTCCCAGAGCCCCCATACCCTCTTGTTCACCCCCTGCCACCCCATTCCTCCAGCAGCTCAGACAACCCCAGGACGTGCCGGAGGCCCTCCCTTGCGCGTCCACCCCCCAGACCACGCAGGTTCCTCCGTCTTCACAGGAACCACCTTGGCCTCTGGGCCCGAGCTGATGCCCTGCCCGTCCCCAGCCCACGCCGCTGCTCCATGGCCCAGCCTCCGCGAGCCATCCCTGGACACTGGACACGAGGCCGCATGTTCTTGCTCCCGCCGAGCTTGGCCATCAGCTTCCCTAGAGCCCCTCCCTGCCCACTCCCCCCGCTGGCTCTGTCCCGCACAGCTTCCTGCCTCGGGGTTGGGGGGAGTAGCTCGTCTGCCCGAACGCCCTCCCCAAGTCTCCAAGGCCTATCTCCCGTCGTTAGACCTCAGCCCAGTGCCGCGTCCTGGGGGACTGCACCCCCGAAGCCCACTCCCACACGGCCTCCTCAGCGTCCTGCCTGGTCCCCCCCCCGACACCCGTCCTGTTGGTTGTTCTACTCCCCACGCCCCTGCCCCCACTGTATACTGAGCTTCTCGACAGAGAGTCTGCATGGGCCTTGCTCACAGCCGGTGCCCCCCCGTCCTGATCTGGCCCGTGATGTCATGCAGTGGCCCCCCGGACCCCACCGCGGGCTTCCTTCCGGAGCCCCTGCCCCCACTCGGCCAGAGGGCAGACCTCACTTTCCTCTGCCCAAATCCTTCCCAGCGGGGGGTCCTTCTTGCTGCTCTCAGGCCAGCACATTCTGGCCAGTGTGGATTAGTGCTCTGGGGACACCCCAACCAGCCAGCACACCCTGGAGGTCTACAACCCCGGGAACGTGCCCCCCACCCCAGCCCGGAGGCCAGAGTCTGAGATCCAGGTGGGGCACGGGCTCCAGGGGAGGGTCTCTCCTGCCTCTCCTGGCTCGTGGAGCCCCCAGCGTCCCTGGGTTTGGGGCAGCGTCACTGAGCATCACCCTGTCCTTGCTTAGGCTCCTCTCTTTTAAGGACACTTGCCCTTGGATTCAATACCAAGGACGATCGCATCTCATGATCCTTAACTTAATTACATCTACAAAGACTCTTTCCAAAGAAGGTCACAGTGACAGGCTCTGAGCAGGCGTATCTTGGACAGACCAGCCCATCGCCATGCGTCTTTGCTCCTTCCCAGTTTCGGGTCCCCCTGCACCTGCAATCGCTTCACCCCACCCCCCTTCCAAGGGCGGCGCCGTGTCTGTCTGCCTGTCTCGCCCTCCTCCGTGCCTAGAACAGGTGGCCGCTGTGAAAATACCTCTATCTGGCTCTGGGGAACCCCAGGCGGGGTGCAGGTGGCGAGCAGAAGACCCTGCTGGGCCCCCTGTTCCCAGACAAATAAAAATCCTGCAGGGAGGCCTTTACAGACTGGACAGAGCTGCCCCGCCGGCAGCAGCCCGGCCTCCCTGGTCCTGCTTAGAGCACCAAGTCCAGGCTCCCGGAAGGACCTGCCGGGCGGCGTGCGGCCGGGGCCCAGACCTCCCCAGTGGGGACGGCAAGCAGGCCTGGGAGCATGGAGGTCCACAGGCACCCGGAGGGGACTTGCAGTGGGGGACACCTCGTGAGGCTGGCAAGCTCCTTAGGGCAGCTCAGGAGCCGTCAAGGGGTGAGATCACGCCAGCGGCAGGGCACACGCTTGGCTCTGACTCATTATTTTACAGCGACCCACTTCTGCCAACGGATGGGCACGGGCGCTGGCAGAAAAGCCATGGCAACCAGACGCCCGGGCTTCCTTACCCCAGCCCACGGCGCTTCCTCGGCGACATTCATGGGGCAGACGCCTCCCCATCTTGTAGCCAGGGAGGAGGAGAAGCTGACTCTGTCTGCGAGGGGCTGTGCTGTGCACCCTACCCTCCGCAGCCAGCTGTGCCCATGTGCCCGCTGCGGCTGTGAGTTAGGCCTGTGCCCGACCCTCTCCTCTGGTTCCCAAGGGTCCCACACCAGCTGGCCCTCCGGCTGTGTGAGAGCCACCAGGTCTGGTCAGCCTGGCCTTGCTCCGGCCAGCATGCCCCTGCTCACTGCGCCTCGGGCCTGGTACCGAATCACGCAAGGGGGCCCACGCACAGGGGCCAGGGCAGGGGACTGAGGCAGGGCAGCAGGAGGAGCGAGGGCGCGGGTGCTGAGCCCCTGCTCTCAGGCGTCCCGTCACATCCCGAACAGGCCCACGTGTGGCCTGTGCGTGGCGCCCCGTCCGCACGGACCGGCCATGGACCGCAGAGCCCGGCCTGTCACCTCCAGGATGCCAGGACCCTGCTCACCCCCGCCCCTTCCCCACTGCCCCTACGGCAGGCCGAGGGGTGACGCACCCCATCCCTATGCTGCCGCGGGAGGGCAGGCCTTGGTGGGAGGGTGAGGGCACTCGTTCACAGAGCCCCACCGCAAGCCCACACCCAAACGCACACTTGCCGTGCGGGCGAGCTCTGCTTCCTCCCTGGCAACCTGCGGCGGCCTCACAGACGAGAAGTGAGTTCCAGTGGGGAGCAAAGGCACAAGGCTTCTTGCCAAGAGGATGGAGGGTTCAACCCCCAGGGCGGTGCCTACAGCCCACTCCTGCCTCTCTGAGACCCCAGCACCTGCCCTCTGCCGACCCCTCTTTCCCACTTTGCTCTGAGCCTGCACTGTCTCCCCAGGCCCTGAGGTAGCCCGTCAGTGAAGAGAGGCCGGCTGCTAACGGACACACCTCCTCTTCCAGGCAGGCTTCCCTGACTCCCAGACCTATGACACTCAGCGTGGCGCAAAGACACAGCCTCAGTTCAGAAAGAAGGTCTGTTCCAGGTCAAGAGACGCTGACGCGCTGCACGGACCATCCCCTGTGTCCCCTGCTCCAGCGGGAGGGCTGCCAGGCCACGTGGCCTTCTCCCCCGCCGCACACCCACCTTGCCCCCCGCCCCCGCTCCTGGTTGCCCACCCTCAGGGTTGCCATGGAGGAAGGGGCTCCAGTCTCCCGACCAGCAAGTGCTCAGAGCCCGCGCGCCCACACGTGGCGTGTCTGGGAGCCTGTGGGGGACTCTCCCGTAGGGGGTCTCCTGCTGCGTCTCTGTCCCCATGGCCTCCCTCTCCTTCCCCGGCCCCGACCGTTGCCTCTTTCTGCAGGGCCGCACACGCACACGCACACCTCTGGGAGAAGTCCTCGGGAGCCAGGTCCCCTTCAAGACGACCCTTTATAACTTTTCTACCAGGAGCGCCAGAGGCGAGGGTGGCCCCTGCGGGAGGCTCTCACCTCCTTGTCTCGCCTTTTGGAACACTTGGCCTTTGTCCTTACTTTTGTCCCTGTGTCCCTGACTTGGCAGAGCTGTTGTCAAGCTCCTGGAGAGGCCCCATCACGGCCCCTCACCCGCCCTACATTAGGGCCGGGTACCCTGCCCCTCGCCCACCTCATCGGCCCCCTCAGCCCCTTCCTGATCTTCCCACAGGTGACAGGACCTGGGTCCCCAAAACCGACTCCCAGAATCTCTTCGGGAAAACACACATCTTGATCTGCAGTCTGGGATTACCGACCGACTACGTCTCAGTGCCCAAATCAGTCCGGACGGAGGCGGCAAGGTCTTAGCCCTTTCCACACACGGGCACCGGGGGTCAGCCGAGGGCTCTGCCCTCTCTGTGCAGGTCACCACAGGGCAGCCCTGTGGGCAGCTCTGGTCCTGGCGGCCCTGCCCCTGTGATTGAATGCCACACTCCCTCCTGTTCAGAGCGCCTTGGCCAGAAGCGCTCACATGGCCTGACCACTCACAGGAACCCAGGAAGTGACCTCCTGGTGGTACCTGGCAGGTGGAGACCCGCACACACTGGCATCCGGACACCACCTATGCCCCCTTCCCAGCACCCTGCTCCCGGAGCCATGAACCCCTGGAGGGCAGGGACCCCGACTGAGGGCCAGATGGGGCACTCAATGCTTGTTAAATTAACAAATCAGGTCGCCCATAAAACCCAGGACACTTCATGTTCTTTGATGGCAGAACCCACCGGAAGCGGCAGTCTGCTCTCAGTCTGGGTTTTGGGGACCATTCCTGGAAGTGTGGTCACATGCACACTAGAACCCCCAGCATGACACCCTCCCGGGACTGTGGCTTGGCTCAGAGCAGAACCCCTTTCCCGTGCCGTGGCTGGGGGAGCTCCTGCCAGCCCCCACGGCGCCCGCCTCCATGACGGAGCAGACAGTGAAGGTGGGTGCGTGCACCTTGTTCGTCCGTTGGACCTGACGGCCTGCCTTCCCGAGTCCTCCGTGCAGCCCTCCACGGTCCCCCTCACCTCTCCGGCCACACCCGCCCCCCATCCTTTATGCTCAGGACCACTCCAGACTCAGATCTGAGCACATCAGGCCCCTGCTTGCGACTGGGACTTAGACAAAGTGGCCTCCGATGCAAAGCGCACAGTGGCCCAGGCTCGTCAGCCAAAGCTGTTCTGTAAAACAGAGCCACCTGCATGGGGCTGCGCAGCTCACCGGAGAGGACACGGCTGGAGCTGGGGCTGCGGGGTGATGCGTGCTGTGACCAGTTAGGGGAGACCCGCAGAGTCTCACCCTGCCTGTGGGCCCCTCACCGCCCCCACATCCCACAGTCTGCTTGTGCCATCCTGCTTCCCGGCTGGCCGTCTCCCCTCCTCTTCCACCCGAAGCCCCCATGTCACCAGGGCATCTGTCATCCCGGGCTGGAACCAGTGTCTCTTTCCTCTGCGTGACACCCGTCACAGAGACTCTGACTCCGTGGTAGGCTGCCCGCTGAGGCCATCACCAGGCCTCATGCAAGGCGGGGTCTGCCAGGTGTCGGGGACGGATTCAGGCCAGAGACACCCAGGGCTCTCCGTGGGCTCTGTGGCGCCTGGCCGTTGGGGCTCACCCTTGCAGCCCGTGCCCTTCTCATAGAGGGACAGGTGAAGGTGACCCCGAGGCCGGGAGAAGAGTGAGACGCAGGCGCAGGAGGGTGTCAGCAGCACGGCCAGCGCCCCTCCTGGGGAAGGGAGGGCCTCGGGGTTCACCTGCCCGCTGGCCTAGCCCCATGGAGCCCTCCTGTGACTTCCAGATGAGGAGACCTCCAGCTCAAGGCTGAGCCCCAGAAGAGACGCAGCAATGTCCCCAGAGTTGATATCGCTACCCGCTCCGTACAGTATGTCCTGAGTCCTTACGGCCTTCAGCGTCCGCTCGTGGGGAGAGGCTGTGCACACGCCCACCCCCACACAGGACGGTTCGTTGGGGAGGGCCGGGGGCCAGCCGTGCCCTTCCCTGGAGGGAAGACGGTCGTGCGCACGCCGAGCTGTCTCCGGCTGCAGGGTGCCAAGAACCTGGAGGGCAGCACCTTTTCCTTCAGCCAGTTAATGCCGGTTCCGCTCTAAGTTGCGCTGGGTGTCCTTGGGCGGGGAGGAAGAGCCGCTGAGCAGCCCCTTCCCTGCATTTCCGGGAGCCGCCCTGGGCTGGGCACTGGCCGTGTGACACCTCAGCGAGGTCTGGCCCTCCTCTTCTCAAGGTGAAATGAGACTGGACCGGGTCGTGGGCTCTTAGGCTACAGAGGGTGTAGGACTCCCCTGCAGAAGGGGGAGACTATGAAAAATGCAGAGTCTGCTCCACCCCCCAGGGATTCTGATTAGGAGGCT
Organism: Mustela nigripes; assembly: GCF_022355385.1. NCBI lineage: Eukaryota > Metazoa > Chordata > Mammalia > Carnivora > Mustelidae > Mustela > Mustela nigripes. The sequence goes on along the minus strand of NC_081565.1, from coordinate 2,079,133 downwards.
CTGGCCAGGCCCAGGGACCCCTTTCAATGGCCTCCCCCAGTGCCCATGTGGGGACGGCACCCCGCTCCGTGCTCGGCATACTGACATTTCTTGTGGACACCCAGGTCAAACACAGAGTCTGCTGTTTCCATGCAGGGCATTTGGTGCCTGTGAAGGTCGCCACCCACAGCCAGTCTAGCTGTCTCCTCCATCTGTCCATGAAAAGAACCTGCCCTCATAACTGACCAGAGGGATGGTTTAGTCTTAGCCATCATTTCTGAGGCTCCATCAGGCACAGACTAAGGTGTGAGTAAACGCATCCCTTCCTTCCAGGTTCGGTGAGGTGGGGGTCCAGATGGACGGCACCCAGCTCTATGTCTCAGAAACCTAAGTGCAGTGACCTCCCCAAATTCAGATTCTCTCTCTTGTCACACAACATAAATCCAGAGGTTTGCTGCCAGGGCTCGTATGGGAATGCCCCAATGACATCAGGGACCCACTCTCAGCCTCTTAGACACAAAATGGCTGCCGTAGCCCCGGACTTCAGTCGCATTTTGGGCTGGAGGAAGGGGGAGCCTTGGAGGACAAAAGACAGAAGCAGGAGAGTCTGCCTCCCTTCATCAGGGACACGCCAGCTTTTCCAAAAGTCCCAACCCCAGACGTGTGCTCACCTTCCTGATGGCACGGAGTCTTGGGCCACCCCAGCCTCGGGCCTATGTAGTTGTGGACATCTTCCCAACAAGGTGCTGTGCCTGAGGAGGGGGCAGAGGGTGGAAGGAGAGGGGGCAAGCTGCTGTGCTGGCCACTGGAGGACTCCACCATCCTCACCGGACAGGGCCTGTGCTGGGCTGAGGTCTACGCCTGTGCTTTCGATGAAGGGGTTCGAAGGACGCCCAACTCCCCGGCAGGCAGGCGGTTCTCTGTCCTGTGAGCTGCACAAGGAGGCCGCACTCCGCTCCTCTCTGCCCTGGAGGAGACCAGACCAAGCCAAGCGAGAGCGGAGTGCGGGAGGCTAGATGAGCCGGGGACGGCGATTAGAGCTGGAGGGTCTCGCTTCCACGTCCCTGTCCCTCGGCATTTCGTTCCCGGGTTCACGGGGCCTGGCTCCCCCCACCCCTCTCTGTGGCTGCCTGTAGCTTACGACAACTTGGCAAAGCAAATCTTTTAAAAAAAGGTCAAAACATTTATCTTTTTCTCCCTACCCGATCCGTCCAGAATTCAGAGACTCTCAGGAAGCGTTCTCATTCCTTGTGACAATTTATGTATTTGCGTGAGGCCAAGACGGATGCCTCCCGGAGCAGGACCCAACCGGGCGAGGCCTGGCTGGGCTTCCCGGCCTCCGGAGGCTTCTCCTCGTGCAACGTGAGATTCTTGACGGAAAGTTCCAGCAAAGCAGATGAGGAGGAAGCCGCGTGACCGGTCGCTCTTGCTGCTTGAAGAGCGCGGCCGACTGTACTGAAAGCCGGACTTGGTTTGCCGACAAACTGGGCTTCCGGGGTCCCCTGGGACAGAACCAGGAATGATTACGGAAAAGAAGGTCGTGTTTTGAGGATGCGGCTTCCCGGACGTCGGAGTCTAGAGCGGCTTGTCCTTTCCCACCAGGAACCAGACCGGATCCGGATTTCTTCAAGCTTCCTCCGGTGTGGGGCTGGAGCCCTCCAAACGCTAATTCCCAGTTTTTCTCCCTCTTAGATTCGGAATCAGTATGCAGACAGCACAGTCTCTTCCCGAGGCTGCGTCAGCCGTCCCGGCACAAGTCACCCTGAGCTTCACGGCGATCGCCACGGTGGCTCGCGTGCGGACGGCCCTCCTGCCGGCTGCCGCGTGGCCTTGGGAGACCGGCAGGGACAGCTCGCTGTAGGCCTGGAAGAGCCACCAGGCTGCTGCTGCCTGTCCACGTTCCCTCAAGGGTGCACAGAGCCCACGTCTGGAGCCTTCGCTGCTCTCTGCCCTCAGAAAGCGGGTGTATGACTTGCTGGGGCTCTGAACCTTTGCTTCTCTTTTGTTTCCATACAAATGGTTCTCCTCAGATGACCCGGTTGCTTAGAGACCCGAGACTGACTTAGAGGTCTAAGTCAGGCGGACGGAACACCCCCCCCCCCCCGGGATCAGAGGTGCTCCTCTCCATCCTGTCCCGAGTCGTCATGAGGGCACGTGACTGTGTGCCTCTGTGAGCAGCTTTCAAAAAACTGTAACCCATTCGGGGCGCCTGGGTGGCTCCATCGGTGAAGCGTCTGCCTTCGGCTCCGGTCATGATCCTGGGGTTCTGGGATCGAGCCCCGCATCGGGGTCCCTGCTTAGCAGGGAGCCTGCTTCCCCCCCTCTACCTGCTACTCTGCCTGCTTGTGCTCTCTCTCTGCCAAATAAATAAAATCTTAAAAAAAATTACAGCCCATCTGAGTTCTCTGAAGGATCGGTGTTGGCTCCCGGGATGCTCTGCTCTGGGAAGTGTGAGGACCCTCGTCTGTTGTCCTCCCGCAGTCGGCACCCTGCTGTCCGGTGTGTGCACACGCGCCGAGGGTTCGTGTGCCTGTGGGCAGCCCGTGCTGGGGGATCGGACGACTGGGTGACAGTAACCACAGAGCGAGGAAGGCGGGGACCACGCAGTGCTCCAGTCTGCCGACGCGGCTGGAGTAAAGCCGCGAATGTGGCCCCCGAGCCCGACGGCATCCACAGTGGCGACTGGATGGCGCTGTCCTACCCGGTCATCCTTCCAGTCCGCTGAGCGAACGGCCAAGGGCAGAGAGCGGGGGGTCGACTGTTAAAATCAAAAACAAAACAAAACAGAGCAGCCTTAAAATTCCTTGAGCAGACAAAACCCGTACATTCATGCCAACAGAGCTGAGTTTAGCTTCCCTTGACCCGGGGTGTTTCTGGCTCATGTCTCTGGAAACCACAAGCAAGACCGGTTGACACGAGGTAGCCGACCACGGACTCCGCCACTTCAGAAAATCCCCTGGTCCTGGGATCGAGCCCCGGGTCCGGCTCCCCGCTTGGCGGGGAATCTGCTTCTCTCTCCTTCTGCATCTCCCCCACTTGTGCTCTGTCTCTCTCTTAAATGAGTAAATCAAATTAAAAGAAAGAAAATTCTAACGTCATAGCCAGTCCCTGGGAAGGATACAGTCACCGCCTTCCCGCCACGTGAGCTGCTTCGTAATCACGGGCCTGAGCCGCGGTCCGTGGTCCGGCTGGAGCGCTCCGCTCTGCCGAGCGTCCGGTGTGCGCACAACCAGCTTCTACTAATCCCGGCTCCAACGCACCACTGGTTTCCCTCTGTTACAGCCGAACCCTGGCCCGGTGCGGACGGCTCTCTCCGTGTCTGTCCCCCTTCCGTAGCAGAGACAGTCCCTTGGGGACAGCCACGGTGTTTGGCACGAAGAGCAAGAGGAGAGCTCCCCTCCGATGCCGGGGCTGGAGCAGGGCCCCTGGGAGGGTGGGAAGGGGCCAAGCGGGCACCGGGGCCTGGGTGCGGTGCAGGCTCCAAGCTGGGCTCGTGCCCACACACGGGGGTGATGTTACCGTCCATGGGGCTGAGTCACGGCAGAGTCTTGATGCCCAGGAGGGAAGGATGGAGAGAAAGTGCTTTGCAAACACCGGATTTGGCCAGACTGGGCGTGGATGGGCCAGGGTGCGGCAGACGGAGCCGGCTTCTCAGCCGGCACAGCGTGTTCTCGGCGCCCCCCAGTTACGGAGGTGTGGGGAGACGAGGCGCGTGCCCGCACCCCCGCCAGCCCCGTCCGCAGGGGAGGCATGGTAGTGTCTCCGGGGCAGCGACGCCGGGTGGCGGGCCCAATGTCAGGCTGCAGGGACTTCAGGCCCCAACTCTGTCCCGCTCCCCAGCTTCAGGGCTGCCTGGCAGGCTGGCCTTTCTCCTCGGCCATAAGCACCCGGCCGAGTGCTGAGGCTGTGGCTCCCCCAGACGCTGAGCTCCAGCCGGGCCCCCGGGAGGTGTCTCTCCGGCCTTGTCTCCAACGGATCCTCCTCCACCCGCGTCCTCCCCACCCTCTGCGGTCTGGGCTGCGGCGCTCAGCGGGGTCCTGGCCGAGGCGCACACGGGCGGGCTGCGAAGCTGGCGAGGTGGCTCCAGAGCTGCCTGGGATCCCAGCGCGGTGGCTTCACTTCCACGCCCGGGCATTTGTTTGCCAGGCTGGAGCCTGTATTTATCGTTGCTAACGTATTTTCTCAGGAGGGGCTGTGCCGCCGCCCATAAATTCAGGAGGAGGACGAGACGGATTCTCGCAGGTGGATGGAGACGGATGCACACGTCGGTGCGCGGCGGCCCCACCGCTCGAGGGGAGATGGATCTCCTGCCGCCTCCCGACAGGCAGCTCATTTGTTCGGGGGCGAGGGAGGGAGGAGCGGAGGACGGAGCCTCGCATTTGTCTGACGAGGCCTTAGAAGCTTGGCTGCCTCCGCACCTGGGTCCGGACGTTCCTCCTGTCTGGGCTCCCCGAGCCCGCGGGCCGAGGCTAGACGAGCCTCCGGGAGGAGCGGGCGCCACGGAATGAGGCAGCGGGCATTCCGGCAGGGCCTCGGGGGAGAGGACGGGCATCCAGGGCACTGGCCAGAAGCAGGAGCTCAGCCCCTGCCCCTTGCCCAGTCTTGCCGACAGTGGGAGGCCACACAGAGATGGCCGGAGTGGAGGAGGGGAGGCAGGTCCATTATGACTCGGCAGATTCTCCCTCCTCCCCGCCCCTTACTTCTGTGGATGCAGCCCTTTCCCCGGACATTAAGACGAGCTTGGCCAAAGGCACGTGGGCCCCAGGGACAGCCCGCTGGAGCCAGGGACGAGCTGTGAGGGGCCTGGCATGTTACCAGCCCAACTTCGGGATGTCATACCTCGCACCCAGGCTAGCACGGCCTCTCTGGCCTGACCCCAAGGGAGGCCCATGGAGCTGCCCATGGAGGCCAGAGGCAGAGGCAGAGGCTGAGGTCACGACGCGCATTACGGTTACACGGCGGAATCTGGCGGAAGGCGAGGGAGGAGGACCCGGCCAGCGCCCCTGTCGGTGGAGCAGGATGGTCAAGCCACGTGGACCCAGGAAGCCCTTCCAGCTGCAGCCCTGCGCCCGGGGAGCCCCCAGCTTCGAAGCCTGGAGGCTGGACGGCGCCGGGGGACTCTGTCTCGCCACGGGAGTTCTGGCCCAGCCGGGAGGGAGGGCCGTTTTCATTGCTCACCTCACAAGCAGGGGAAAGGCGCTGACCTGCTGGTTTCCACAGGACTCACTGGGCAGCCCTACACGCAGGAGCACACGGGCGAGGGCCATATCGATCAAACCGTGGGTCCTCAAACAGACCCGGGGCTACACCCCATCTTCCCAAGGGCCCCCTCTGGAGTCGGCCAGAGCCCCCCCCCAGCACACAGGGCACCTGGGTCTCCCCAGCACTCTGCCCTTTCCTTTCCTCAAACCCGTCCCGCTGGCCTCCGACTCGGGACCTTTGCACGTGCTGCCCCTCTGCCCACAGCAGGTCAGCCAGATTCTGCACGGCTAGAGCCACTCCTCACCTCACAGAGAACCCGACTCTCTCCTGCCCGCTCCCAGCCACGCTGCTCACTTAGGGACCGTCTCTCCGTTCTGATAAGAACAGCTGCTGGGGCTCGTGGGCTCTGCTCCTACCGCAGGGCTGACCCACGGGCCACGGAGGGAGTATGCTGAGTACACGCATGCATGACGGTTCCTCGACGCAGCGGTTTCACAACAGGGTGCTGCTGAGAAGCAGCCCCTCAGCCGGGGGGGCGGGGGCTGAAGGCTCGTCCCTCATGGGAGCCCAAGGGCTTTCTTGCTCGGGTTGGCACCTCCTTTTCCAGACACAGTGATCCTACCTGCCTCCAGACTCATACCTGCACAGACCGCTGGGCACTCGATGTTCCCACACAAATCGCCACCCTCCTGGGGGTGGGCCCCTGCCCCGGCTGGGGGAAGCCCTTGGGACCGAGGGGCCGGACAGCCGCAGGACACAGGCGTCACCTGAGAAGACCCCGAGCCCGGAAGTGGGATGATGCCCTGCTGCTGGGGAAGCCACCGAGAAGCCGTGTCCCAGGCCCAAGGCCGTGTCCCAGGCGCCAGATGGGGGCGGCTGCCCGCAGTGGCCCCTGAGTCCCCTGCTCCGTCTGTCTCATGGCCGGCCAGGTGGCTCTCGAACCCCTGCCTCACACAGGTGTCGCCTGTTGGTCCCTCTGCCGGACCTGCTGGACTGGGAGCCCTTCCGTCTTTCCGCCCCGCCCCCCAGCAAGACCAGCCCCGCAGCAGTGTCTCCAGAACGGCCCCTCGCCCTGAGGGTGAGCGGTGAGCGGGGCTGGGACAGACTCCTGCCTGCCTGCAAGGTGGGGGTGGAGTTCGGGATTAATGCCTTCCAGGAGCCAAAATATCTCCAACAAGCTAATTAGCGCTTCCCTGAGGCTGTGAGCTGCGTGGGCGCAGGGATTGTCCAGTAGGTCCTCCCTGCTGAAGGGCAGGGTGAGTCACCTGGCACTTCCCTGAGACACATGCGTCCAGGACCCAGAGTCCCCTTGGCCGCTTGGCTCCTGGAGATCTTCCTGGGCTGGGAGTGGATGGGAAGGCAGAGCAGGTGTCCCTGCCTGGACAGGAGACAAAACTCCCCGTGCTGCCCTAGACCGTGCTGCCCCAGGGTCCTCCGGGGCCCCACATACACTGGACCCACATGAAGGCTCATAGCCCAAATGCCCTAGGAATGGTACAGGGGGGAATTCAGGGGGAGGCCCGGGGCGGGGGGGGGGGGGGGGATATTTTTAGCAAAACCCACTGCTTTGGAAATGCTCCCGCTTTCTGGCAGGTGCCTCTGGCGGACGGAGGAGAGTCCTCGGTCTCGCGCGTGTGCTTCCTTACTTCAACCTTCCTCCCCTCCGTGCCAGGGCCCGGGCTGGCAGGCTGCCCGCCAGAGGGTGCCGCCAGGGACAGGGGTCATCGTTGAGAGATACGGGGCAAATAAACCGGGTATTATCCGCCCCTGAGAGCACTACAGGTAGGACGGATCAGTGCGCCTGGGTGTGGCAGCAAGACCATTTCTGATGGAGGCACCAGGGAGGGTCTCACGGCCAAGGTGACTGGACCCTCACATGACATCCGCTCCAAGGAGCTCAAGCTGTGCGGTTAGGGGGCTGGTGATGGCCCCCATCCGTCTCCAGTCCCAGCTGTACCGGCGATGCTGAACCCCCCAAGGGCCCAGCCTCTCCATCAGCAGACAGAAGAATGAGGGGTGCCTGGCGCAGGGCAGGGAAGACTGTCCCCACTGAGACACCCTGCAGAGGACCGCTGTCCATCATGCTGAACTCCCGAGGGTCTGATGCCTGCCTCCCCCCTGCCCCAAGAGGTTTGCCTGGCTCCAGAGAGGGGTCCTGCGTCAGCCCCGGGACGGTGATGGGACTGGTTTCGCTCCGTTTCTCTCCCACGAGGACAGAGGAGAGCTGGGGAAGGTGCGGAGCTGCCCGGGAGCCCAAGGACACGGACGCAAGGCCCAGACCTGGGGGAGGTAAGGAGTGTGCCCCGAGCGGGGTCCCCCGTTCGGCCAGGCTGACGAGGCAGACGCCGGGGCAAGGAGAACCCGCTTCACTGCCAACACTCCCCGTTACACAGGCAACATAGCAAGCAAACAGGTGTCTGGGAGCAAAAGGGAAGGTGAGATGTGGCCGTGGGGTTCTCCGTTTATCGCGGACAGCAAAGAAAGGAGCAAGAACATTTCTATTGCTTTGGGGAAAAAAAATGTTTTATCTGCCGAGAAGAAGAAAAATCACCCCTAGTCTGTTACTTGAAGACTGGGCGGTCCCAGGTTGAAGCCACCGGATTCTGGATTATGAAGGTGGCTCAGGAACGGAGCCTGGGTCACGGGCCACACGTGGCATCGGCAAGAACAGCAGCAGGACTGGGGTAGAGCGCGAGTCACCCAGGAAGACTCTCCCTGATCTTCCCGCCCCGACCAGACAGCGTGCAGACCCCATTCTTGGGCCTCGGGTGACTGGGGAGGCCCAGAGACAGGCCGTAACAGGCGCATCCTGATGTCATGGGCTCTTGTTCTTCCGAGATGGAAGGGAGGAGACTTGACGCCAAGGGGTGGCTCCTGGCAACCACACTGCGACCATGAGGGCCACCGGCACAAAGACAAAGCCAGCGCATAGGAAGATGGAACCAGGAGAATCCAGAGCGACTCTGCTGGGCTCCACGTTCGTCTGAGACTCTGAGGCCGCCACAGTGCGCAATCCCGTTGATGTGCACGGTTGTCCTGTTACCTGGGAGCTACTCTGTTTCCCATTTCGCAGATCAGGGGGCTGGGCAGTGAAGAGCCGGGGGGCATGCCCGGGATCACACCCCCAGGACGCCGGATGCAGGTTCCCAACGAGCACCTGCTCCTCTCTCTGGTGCCTGGGGACTGGAGACCGTCCCAGCCCGGGCAGTTCCTCAGCAGGGGACATGGGCATGGGAGACCAGCTTCGAACAGGCCTCCCGATGCCGACCAGAAGTCCTCTTGTTCCTGACGGCCAGGTGGACCGTGGCTGGCGGGAGCTTCTGTGTGGTGTGCACGCGCATAGGATCTGGGCACAGTGGCGCTTTGCCCTGATGGAGAGGTCACGAGAATGCCCTGTCCACATGAAAAATGTACCTGTCCTCGTGGTTCCCACAGACATGCATGAAAATGTTCTAGGAGCGGAGCCAGTTTCCAGCAGGGAGTGTCGGGGGTGGGCGAGGGAAGAGCTCAGCGGGCGGCCGGGGGTTTCTCAGAGCTGCCTGGTGGAAGGAACCCTAGGAAGGAACAGGTGGTGTTCAGAAGTGGCTTGGAGGGAGTTCAAGAAATGTGCTGTTCCAAGTTCTACTCCTCCAAACTCTTCTTAGTCTCAAACGTCGTGGGAGTGCGGTGTCACTGTGACCCCAGGGGCCCCGGTTCCCCAGCTGGACACCCGGGATCCACGTGCAGGGGCCTCCACTGAAGAGCTGAAGCCGCACCCCTCCCAGCCCCTCCCCACCTGCACCCGACTCCTCATGCCCTTGGCCCCAGGGCAGGGAGACATGCCCTCGGCTCCCTGCTGGCCTCCCCTTGACCTGCGGGCGTCAGCAGAGAACGCACGTTCTGCTGCGTGTCCCTGAGGCTCTCACATGGCCGCCCTGTGTTATACCTCCCCAGGGGGGTCTTGCGTACACGGGATGGTGCCTTCTGGCGATCCCCAGGGTTGGGACAGCAGCTCCCGTGTCGCCCGTGTCCCCCACTCCCGGTGCGCGTGACTGTGGACCTGGGTTTATCAGGCAGGAACGGAGGCCCCATGTTCGGGGGTGGGTCTCCTGGCCCCGTTTTGAAGCTGAGTTTGTTGGAATCCGTAGCAGGAGCCCACGGAAGAGGCACGCCAGCTGGGTGAGCAAAACAGGAAGGAACACGTGACAAACGCAAGTCCGCCTGAGCGGGAACCAGGACGCACCCCCGTTCTCGCAGACCGCCTGCTGGGCGCCAGACCCCGTTCGAGCCATGTCTAGGGCTCCTCCTAAGGCCGTGAAGCATTCGTGGGACCACAGAGCTTGGGGGAAGGGGTAGTCATTACATTGGTCCCAGTAATGGGGCTCGCTGCAGAGGTCAGTGGGGCCGTGTTTCATGGGAAGGGTTTCCAAACAGCAGATGGCTTAGCACGACCGCGTGACAGGACACCAGAGCACGGAGGCTCATGTCCAACGTGGCAGCAGGGAAAGAGGCCAGGGACCCCTGGTCCTGCTCATGGGAGGCTGACGTTGGCCTCTGGCCGGAAGAGGCTCTGGTCACATGGTACCCGCCCCTGGGCCAGGGAAAGCACCTGGATCTGAGGTCTGAGAGACACAGACTTGGGGCCGGCTGTGTCCCTCCCAGCCTGTGACGCGGGGACAGCCAGGCACGGCCAGAACCCGAGCCCCATCTCCCTGTTGCTCTTCCTCTGCCGGCAGAGGGACGTGACGCCACGCACATGCTAGCGGCCCCGAGGTCACCCTGGCGGACTCAGCCGCTCATCCACGGGAGGGACCAGCCGGCTGCAGCCCCAACCCCTGGGTTTGGCCCCAAGGGCCAAGCGGGTGACAGATACGCAATTCTATTTTACACCGGAAAGTCATTTCCAACCTCTTTTCATACAGGATTGCTTCTGTGGGTGGAAATTCACCAGGTTCCTGAAGCCACAGATGACTTTTAATGTTACGGGAGCTCTCCATTTTTCACTAATTTAATTTCTAGGCCTATTAAAGGTGGCCTGAAGAAATACCATCTGTTGAGTCGATGATAGAGAAGGAATTTTAGGAGTCAGACTGTAAGTTTCCACTTTATCAGGGATCTTGGTATCTGAAATCAATTTGGGGAAGCATTGAAATGCTTATCAGGAGAATTTCTCAATCAGGCTCCTCTTCTCCGGCCGTTTTTCATTTCGATCCGTCAGCCCCTGACATGGTCGGGCCGGGAAGGGCCCCGCCGCTTGCGTCCGAGTGCCTTTCAAAGCCCCCAGGAGAGCAGCCATCGGGAAACAAGACGTTTAAGGGATTTTGTTGTTTTTACCAAAATTCTGACAGTCCCGAATGCACTTCATTTCAGTGAACATCAGGCATATTCCTGCTGGAGGGACGGGAGGGTGATGCCAGTCCTAGCAGACGGTACCCCCCACACACCAGCTTTTCCTGGGCAGAGGAGTCCTCTGGTGGGAAGTCCCGGCCGCCCCCCAGAGACGGGCTGGGACACTTGGCGCCGGAAGTCCACTTCCCTGCACTTCTGGGTGGGGGAGCCTCCCACTGCCCCGTCGGGGACTGTCTGTAGATGCCGCTTGTGTGCCAGGCTCTGAACAACAGGGCAAGACAGGCCCTGTCCCCACAGAGAGGGCGACTGGGGTAGACACCTTGACCACGGGCTTGCTGAGATGGGCAGAAAGGGGACCGACCTCAGGGAGTGTGGGCGTCTGGGGAGGGCATGTCCCCCAGAGTGTCGGCTGCAAGGGGGGGCAGGCTCAGTGTGCATGAGGGACAGGTTGCAGGCAGATCCTCGAGGGACGGGGCATGACAGGGACAAAGGCCAGGGTGCGGCCCAACCTGGCCAGTGGGGTTCCTGGGGTGGGGGTGATGCGGGACGGAGCAGTCAGACCCAGCCTGGGCTCCAGGCGGCCGACATCCCCATGGCCCGGCGAGGAAGGGATGTTGGCGAACTGCAGCCCAAGCAGGGTAGGAGGACCCACGTCCTTTGCCAACAGGCTCGACCCCGTCCTCCAGGAAGGCCCCCATCACCCCTCTCACACTCATCTCCTTAAAGCTTCTCTGACCAAGGGTTCTTATGTCCAGCTGGGCGCACAGTGGGCGCTGGGAGACGGGAACCTGAGAACGGAAGGCAGCATGGTTTGGGGGGCTTCCCAGGGCGCCGGTCCAGGCCACAGGTGCTGCACGGAGCTGTGTGACGGTCACGACCTCAGCGGCGGTGAGGGCGGGTGGAACAGAGCAACGCCACCTGCTTCCGGCTGCCACGTGCTCGGATGCCCTGAGCCACCTGTCCTCTGGGACTCCAGGAACGGTCTTCAAGGAAAGGAGGCGGGAGGAGGGGCTCAGCTGTGCGCGACCCCCGCCCCTGTCCCCAGCTCTCAAGGCAGAGCCTGCAGACCCCCGTCCCCCGGGGTGGGGGGGGGCGTCGCTGCTTCACCGGCCTGTCCGCTTTCTGAAAGAGGTGCGTGCGCGGGGCGGGAGGGCGGTCCCCCCCGCGAGCCGCTGCCCTCGGCCCCGAACTTCCGGCTGCCTCCTCATTCCACCGGCTCCGCTCCCTCGCTCAGAATCCTGCCGGGTTTTCTGCCTTTCGGACTTCCCTTTCGAAAGGTTAATGCGTTAGATGGCGGGTCCGTTAGCCCTGTGACCGGCCTTCATTAGCGGGAGCACCTCTGCCTGGCGCTGGCCCGCGAGGGTCTCCAGGGGGTCAGCCAGAGGCCGGAAGGGACGCCGAGCGAGGACGGCGCTAGGCCTCTGCCGCGGCGATCTCCATGGAGCAACCCCGAGGGGCCCCTCTTAGCATAGGGAGTCCTGATGTGTGGGTGAGGCTGGGGCACAGGGCAGTGGCCCCCCAGCCCACCAGCTCCTGTAGTGGGGGGCTGGCATGCTCCAGAAGAGGTCGGTGTGAGCGCTCCAGGTCCGCAGGCCACGGTGGCCCCCACCCTAACGGTCAGGGCAGCCAGAAGCCAGGATGGGGCAGTCAGTGGGGGTGGCCGCATGCTGATAAGACTTGATGGACAAAAACAGGCCAGCTTTGGCCCCTCGGCCCCGGACAATGTCATTCAGTCCTCAGAAACCCCGGTGGTGTCCCCTAGGCAAGCAGTCAGGGGCAGAGAGTCAGGGAGTCAGAGTGGCCGCTGCTCCCGCTGGTGGGTGGGCAGACTCCCCTGCCAGGACCTGTGCCCAGCCGGCCCCCCCCCCACCTCCTGCCAGCACCTCCCAGCTCCTGTGTGACTCAGAAGCAGACCCGGTCAGAGGTGCGTCTGGAGAGAGTCGTCGTGAGGACCGGACTCCCGCAGTCACAGAGGCCGAGAGGCCCCGGGTCTGCGGCCAGGGAGCTAAGCCCCGGTATCCGTCGCAGTGCAGCCCACGCTGAGGCAGGAGGGGACGGGCACAGGCTTGAAGACCAGCAGGCGGACAGGGGGACGCTCCCCTCCCCCTCGGCCTTTTCCTTCTGTGGAGGCCAGCACCGGGTTGGACAAGGCCCACCCTCGCCAGACACGCCCACAGCAGAGCTGAACCAAATGTCCCGCGGTGGCTCACTCGCACAGGGAGCAGCCGTCACCCCGGGGAGGCGCTCCTGACACTCTCCCTTCGTCTTGTTGTTACTTTATCCTGCTCTGCTCCTTCCAAGGCCGGAGCCGTTCACGGGCGGTCTCGAGGCTGCAGGCAGGGATCCAGACTCGGGTTCCCTCTCCCCAGTGCCTCCCTGCCCCTCACTGTGACCCCAGAAGGGGCAGGGAGGTGCGGCCAGGACCCCGAGCCCCACAGGCTGCAGACCCGCCCCCTCGCTGGCCTGTTGGCCCCTCACCTCCTCCTCCAGCTCAGGCCGGGGTCCACCGGTTTTTCTCAAAAACGCGCCGCCATGAGGGATGGTTCTCAGCCCCAGCTCCGAACCTGGGCCGTGGGGAGGGGAGCCTGGCGGGAGGCAGGCTCGGCTCGGGTCACCGAACAGGGTGGAGATAAAGCCGTGGCCATTCTCCAGCGGGTCGTGTGCAAGGACCGGTGGGAGCCAGGCCCGACGCCCGTGCGTACCCATCTCCTGTGGTCGTCGTGGCTGAGTACGCCAGCCGGACGCTCATCAAGGGGAAATGTGCTCTCACACGGCTTTGGTGGCTGGAAGTCCCAGATCTCGGCAGTGGCGGGGCTGGCAGTGCCCTGGCTTGTCCTCGTCACCCCCACCACCCCCTTCCCTCCCTCTGCACCTGTGCAGTTCTCCGAGGCGCCTAACAGGACACCAGGAACACCAGGTAGAGGATCGGGGCCCACCCACCCTAACACAACCTCTTCTTAACGACACCTTACTTACCGCAAAGTCCTTATTTCCAAACAAGGCCACATCCTCAGGTGCCAGGCCTAAGGACCTCAGCATCCCTGTGGGGACACGATCCCACCCACCGCGTGTGGACAAGCGAATCTGTGGAGTGCTTGAAATGCCGGCTCCCTGTCAGCGGCCCCTGTGTCTGGCACTGGACAGGGTCCGGGACAGGTGGGGAGGGACCCGGTGACCTGGGCAGGGGGGTGACCCGGGCAGGGGACAGCCGTCAGAGGCTCCAGGACCTGGCAAACGAGGAGTATAGTTCGGGGACAGCCCACTGTCTCCTGGCGTCACAGAGGAGGCACTATATGTAGGGAAGAGAAGGCAGGGCCATGCCGTCCCTCCCCGCTGACTGCTGGTCATAAGAGCCGAGCAGGGCCAGGGATGCAGCTAGAGCCTGCCGAGGTCAGGGACACAAACCTCAGCGCCAGCCTCGAAGGCCCTCAGACCAGGCGAACCGGAGAAACGCCGAGGCTGTCCTTCGCCCCTGCTGTCTGCCCCCAGGGCTGCTGCCCCCGTGGGGGCTGGCACGCGCGGTGACAGTGGACCTCCGTGTCGCGGCAGCCGGTCAGCCGAGCTCCAGGCTGCTCCCCCCACACCGACCCTGTCTCCTCCCCTCAGCAGGAACCGTGCGGTCAGCCCAGGCCAGCAGCTCGTCCTGAGAACCTCCGGCGGCCGGGCCCGGGCTGCTGCTGAGTGGATCAGAAGGACCCAAGACGGGGCCCTCCCTGGGACACTGGTCATGGCTGGGGTTCCTGGGGAGTGAAGCCCACAGCAGCCCATGCATGTCCCAGACGGTGGCCACGGGCCCCGGGATACACCCCCAGCAGCGCGTGGACGCCGGGCTCGGATGACGTTTCCCCAGCTCCAGGCCGGCGGCCTGAACAGCTTTCCAAGTTTAGCAACGGGGCAGGGGTCCCCTGCCTCCCTGGGACGTCTGGAACTGAGACACACCCCCTCTCTGTTCTTAGGGTTCCCCAGAGGTCCCAGGGGGCAGAGATCCTCACGGAGCTCTTAAGGGTGGGGTCTGCTGACCACATGTCACAGCCTCTGAGTACAACCCACGCACAGAGCTGGGTCACAGGGCCCCGAACTAGCAAGTCAATCCTGTCACGGAAAGAGCAGAACTGGGGCCACTGGTCCCTGGAGCATCTGAACAGGGAGCCCTTTCCCTGGACCATTATCCACCCCAAAGACACACCAGCATGTCCGGGCTCACGGGGACATGTGTCCCAGCCAGGTGGGGGCAGCGGCTGTGTTCTCACACTCTGCTTCTCAGGCCTTATCATTCCCACTCTGGGGGACACCCCGGCTGTGTGTGGCGGCCACTAATGGCTGGCCCTGTGTCCATGGCTCCGTGGGGCTCAGACTGGAGCTGCGGCCTCAGCCCTGCCTCTGCAGAGACCAAAAAGACGGCCACACGCATGGGTGTCCCCTGATCTGGTGTCACTGGCCTCAGGGGGACCCCCCGCAGCCCACTTTCAGGGACCTGGAGAAGGAGACAGAAAGACCCGCGTACAAGACTGGGTCTGAAGCTCTGGCTCCAGCACACCCTCCTCCAACCCTTCCCCCACGAGGGCGGCCACGGAAGGGGAGCAACCCCCCGATGGCCACGGAGGTGTCTCAGGCAGGCCGGAGCCAGGCCCCGGTCTGGAAGGACTCATGAAGGTCTGCGAGGCCGCAGGGACCCTGTGGCCCGCGCCCTCCTGCTCCCAACGCCGGCGCCGGAGAGCAGAAGAGCTTGGGAACTGGAGCCATCCATCACTCCACACCCCGTGTCAAGCTCGGTCGCTGGGGTCTCTCCGGGAAGGGAAAGGTCATGGGCTTCGTGGAGATGGGGCACCTCGGTCACGGAAGATGAAGGGCCTGTGAGGCCTGGAGACAGAGCCCATAAATCTCTCCCAGCCAAGGGTCCAGGGTTCCTTCTATCTGGAAAGAATACCGTCCATGAAGCCGTCCACCCTGGGGCCAGGAGCTCAGGTGAGCACCTGCAGTGAGAAGCCAGGAGCATCCTGGGGAAGGGCCCGGAGGAGGAGCCCAGATCCGCATCTGAAGGGACCCACTAGGGACGCTCAGGCTCCTCCCTGCCCTGCGATCCTCTGCGGCTCCCACTTCCTTAGACGCATCCCCACTCGCTGGGATCTCCCGCATGGCGGGCTCCTTCCCCTCGGTGGCGCATCTGTGCGGGGTGGGGGGGCGGGGACCACGACGACCTTTCCCAGGTGGCACACAGCAGGTGAGAACAGATGTACGCCCCCCCCCAACCCCAAGGAGAGGCGTGGGACCGGCGGGAGGTGGGAGCGGAGCCCTGCTCCGGAGGACACCTGAGTTCAGGGCCAGCAGTGGCGAGGGGCGGGGCCTAGGGGCGGGGCGGGGCTTATGGGAGGGGTCGGGGTGGGCGTGGCTTAAGGGCAGGGCTGGGGAGAGGCTCCCCTCAGGAGTGGGACCAGCCTGGCCGGAACCTTCCTGAGAAAAGCGAGAGCTGAGCCTCAAAGACTCAAACCGTCGTCCGGCCGGGAAATGAGCTGCTGGTCCGGACGACGCCCACGCGGTGCAGCAGGACAAGGAGGCAGGACATCCAGAGTCTCGGCGCCCTAGCGTCCCGGGCCAGCACCACGCAAGTGCCTGGGCAGTGCACGCAGGAAGACGTGGCCTGTGGACAGGGAGGAGTGGGGGACGCTGCCCCGAGAGCCCCCGGTGCTGGCACAGCCGCTGAGACGGGCCTGGTCGAGTGCCCGGCAGGAGGGATGCCCATCCCAGGGCAGGAAGCCGCCGCACGCAAGCGAGAACCACGGGGGAGAGCATCACGTGGCCCTTCCAGGCCTGGAGAGCGGGCGCGGGAGGAGGAGGGACGGGGCACAGGGTGGGCACGGAGCCGCGTGAGGCCCGCCATCTGAGGGGCAGGCGCAGACGAGATCCGGGGACGAGCTGGGGCAGGAGCGCAGCCTCCACGGCCAGCGGCAAGATGCCAAGAGACCCAACGGAGTCTCCTTGCGCCGAAGGATAGGATGAGAAAGAGAAGGACGCGGCTCAGACGTCCCCGGCTCAGACGTCCCCGGCTCAGACGTCCCCTAGATTTGGGGACAAACATAAACGCACGGACGCCGCCAGACCGCTGGGGAGCGAAGGAAGAGAAACTCTCCCAGGTGGACCCGTGCCACTGGGGACCGCGGCATAGACGGTCCCCGGCTCCCGACTCCGCCTTCATAGTGACGGTCCGCAGTCCCACACCGGCAGCCTCCCCTTCACCGGCGGAGGCGGGAAAAGGCTGACAGATGAACTCAGGTGGAGAGAGCTCCCAGCCTGTGGGACAGCAGCCATGGGGGAAAGTCCCCCAAGACGAAGGACCCGATTCTGGGTGGGAATTCCCATCTGCGGGAGGACCTGAGAGCCCCGGGCCCAGAGCCGGGCTGGAAGTCATCAAGGATATGCTTTTCCTTCTCTGAATTTCTTGGGGAGACAGCATCTGCCTCCTGAGCGGAGGCCGTGGACAGAGCCAGGCTCACCGGGTCCCCCGCCAGGAAGGCAAGGCCTCAGCTGTGTGGACACGAGCGTGGACAAGCACTGGCGCACTGACTCCGGCCACTGTGCAGAGATCGCGGGGGCCTGTCCCGTTGCATGGAGATCACGGGGGCCTGTCCTCGCTCCTGAGAAATGCACGCTCTTGCATTATTAGGGCAACCGGCCAGCCTTGTGGCTCCAGCCTACTCTCGGGTGGGAATAACTCGGTGCACACACGTGTGAGCACATCTGGGAAGAGGGGAAGGGGAGGGCGGTGCTGTCCGGGCACACAAGCTCCTTGTCCTCTTTCTCTGACACCGCAAAATCCCATAAAAAGCAAAAAATGTTTTCAATGATCATTTTCATAAAAGCTGATGAGGGGTACTTGGTTACTACCTGCTTCTCCCCTGTGGCACAAGCTCTGGGGAAGAGGGACATGCCCCGGGGTGGTTTGTCGCAGGGCAGGCTTGGAGGAAGGGCGGCGGTGCTGAGGACGTCCCTGACATGCCAGGTGCACGAGCCCAGTCCCAGCGCAGCCGCCGGGGGCCTGGCCTCTCACTGCACCCCACTCCCCTCTTTCCGGCTCTCTGTCTCCGTGTCTCTGTCCCTGCCTATCTCTGTCTCTCTGTGGGACACGCGCTGTTTCTCCGGGACAGGACACGTATGGGTGGCAGACGCCAGCACTGTTGGCAGGACCATCAAGGCATAAGTGAACCGTCCGCAGATCTGCGGCCCCAAAGCTCTGACCGGGAACAACGTCTGTCCCCGGGATATAGGTGAGAGGGCAGGGCTGAGCTGGATGTCACGGCTCCAGGCTTGGACACAAGCTGTCCCCCGTGTGTCCCCAGGACAGGGCAGGGGCTCAAGCTCAAACGTTGCCATGTGCTGTGGACACACCTGCCGGCCTGGTGTCTCCGGGTGGAGCTGGACATGTCCCTGGGGACAGAGACAATGTCAGCCACGTTCTCCCCACCCCCCTGGGCCAGGGTCAGCCAGGGTCAGCGCTCAGCGAGAAGTCCAGGCCACTGGGGCTGAATGACTAGTGCCAAGAGGAGCCCGGGGCAGGGGGCTCCCGACGGAGCAGGTCTGTGGCCAGCCCCTCCCTGAGCCTGGTGGTGGGGTAACCACAGTGTAACGGGGTCCCAGTGTAACAGGTCAGCATTCCTTGGCTGGACACTCCTCGCTCACAACTGCACCCTGCGTGGCCCCCAACGGGAAGGAGGGGTGGCCTCGCGGTGCTGAAGTTTTCTGCCACGAGGCAGGACGTGTCCTGCAGCACAACCTCTGTCTGCCGGCACCTGGAGAGAGCAAGGCCTGAGAAGGTGGGGTCTGGGGGCTCAGGGTCCCAGGGGGACAGGCAGGGACAGGTAGGGCGGGGTCCCGGTGGCCGACAGGGTCCGAGGGGAGTTGGCATCCTGGAAGGAGGCCACAGGGGTCAGCTGGATGCAGGGCACAATCCGGCCCTTCCAGAGTGCCCGCAGCCCCACCTGGGCTTCTGCGCCCTGGGGATCCCAGCTGCTGACCCACTGGGCCCTTGGGCAAGTTTCTGCCTCTGCAAAACTCTTCCCTCATCTAGAAAAGACGCCTTGCAGGGCTGGGGGAGTTGAAACAGAGGGCGCGTGTCTAGAGCCAGCCCAGTGCCTGGGGCCAAGTTTCCGGGGACTTTGAGTTTCTCGGCAAAATGGTCTGGACATGGCCACACCAAAACGGGGAGGTCAGGCACCCCGTGCCCTGTGGCTCCCACACCTGCCCCATCCTCACCCTGGGCCAGGCCCGCAAGGGGCCGAGCGGGTGTGGCGGGAGTGCTGAGCCCTGGGGTCACGAGGACCGCGCAGCGCTTTCCCTTCCCTCCCGTCAGTATCTTTATTCCGTGGAGGGCAGTGGCCGTGTCCTTGGCCGGTCATCTGGATCTTGTCCACGGACAGTGTTGGTGGTGCAGGAGCAGGTGAGAAGCCTGAGGCTCAGGGTCACACCACGACTGAAGCACCCGGAGCCCCCTGAGCTGGTCTTGCCGGGACGCCGCGGTGCTGACGTTGCTGGGTCCGGGCCATGACTGCAAGGGCAGAGTCGGGTGGAGGCCGAGTCCAGAGCGGGAAGGGTGTCCGTGGTGAGGGCGAGCCCCTGGCGGGCGGTGCGGGGGCCGGCCAAGGGGCCAGGGGAGCGGCTGCTGCGGCGGCTGTGAGCCTGCGTGGAGGGCCGCCTCACCATGAGCTGCCCTCCCTGCGTCCGGGGCTCCGCAGGCGCTCACGGCTCCAGCTCCAGCTGTCCTCCAGGGCACAGCCAAGGGGAGGCCAGCGGAGTCGGACAAGGAAGGTGTCCGAGTGTCAGGCATGTGGACCTCATCTGTGCACTAACTCCTGCCAGGTCGCTGCTCCGCACTGGGCAAGCCAGCCCGAACCAGACATCCTCTTGCCCTGGAGAGAGGAGCCAGAGTCTGGGGGCTGGAGGCCCTGCGCACGCTCCCGGGGCCTCATCTGCTGCCTAGAAGGCTAGTCAGGAGCACTTTCTAGGAACCGCCTGGGATGATGGTGGCTTTGCGGGCCTGGCTCTGGCTCGCAGCTCACAGGGCACCCCGGGGTCCAGGCAGTGGCTTTGGATTGCCCTGGGCGCTGGCCAGCCCCTCCACCCTGGGCTGCGTGGCCTGTGTGCGAGCTCTGGGCCCTGAGCGACGCTTTCTGGGCATCACGTCAGACATTCCCCATCTGCTCCTCAAACTCGCTCAGGATCGGACGAGGAGGGACGCACGGGCCCACTGCTACTCTTGCAGGACCCTATCTCAGCGCCCCGTGGGCCCGGGACCACAGCTGTGTCATCTAAAGAGAAGAACGGAGAATGTCTTGTGGGACGTTGAACAGGACAGGTTGCACTGAGCTCGGGGTCCAAGTGAGGAACCAAGGTGGCAGACCCAGCAGGAGCCAGGGCCTGGAGGACGCCAGCAGGGCCAAAGTCTGCACCAAGCCCCGTGCACAAAGGAGCTTTTCTCCCTGAGTCTGCGGAGCTGCCCTCTGTGGTCCGACCGCCCTCAGTCCACGTTTGCAAATGGGAGGCGCAGGCCCCCAGGGCTCCCTGCCGCGTCCATGGGCACGCCCAGCCTGATTCAAATGTAGGCTCTTAGCTGTGTCTTGGTGTAGCCATGAAAGCGACCCCATGGCACGTCCGTGGACGTGGACCCGCGTCCTCGGAGCCTTCCACGCGTCCAGACACGTGCATTTTTCTGCAGAGAACCGGGCGGCAGCCGGTGGGGGGCAGGACTGCCTCCTTCAGGCTTTCTGAATTTTATGAACTTTTTTTTTTTTTTTTTTTTGCAATCATTATAGATTAGCTTTATAGCCAGAAGGAAACAATAACGCTATTTTTAAAGGCTGGCAATGACGCTTCGGGGAGGGGAGTGTGGCAGGCGGAGACCGGCTGTGGGATGAGTCACGCGTGGGCACCAGAGCCGGAGGCATGGCGCTCAGGGAAAGGCAAGGGCCCTCCCACCCTGCCTGGACAGACCAAGCACTCACCAAGGCGGGGGCCCTGGGGTTGGGGCTCCGAAGAAGCGCCCAGGACAGAGCTGGGGCAGAAGGGAAGAGAGCACGGGTCCCTGAGAGCCATGAGACGGCTTTGTCATCCACATACGGGCCGTCCTTCTGCTCTCCCCCGCTGCTCTCCGCCGACAAAGACAAATCAGCAACACACACCGAACAACACTCAGAGGCAACACCTCTGGCAGGCAGGGGTGCAGTGGGTGGGGAGGGAAAGCCGGGTCCGTTCTGAAACAGCACGTGTTGCAGGAGTAAAGCCTGGCCGGGAGGGAAGGTTCAGCCCCATGGTGGGATCCTCAGGCAGCCCGGGGCAATGTGCTGGCTGAGCTGCGTCTCCAGAGGCGGGGAGGGTTTGCACGAGCTAGCCGGCCCCCGGGACGTGGCCCCGCCAGGACTGAGTCCCCCTGGGGTCTCAGCAAATAACCCCTTACTCTCCCCGCTGTCCAGGCCAGCCTGAGCCGGGCGCTGGTGTCCTACGGCAGCTTTCTTTCTCTTTCACTGGACTCCCACCTCTGCTCCCGAGAAGGCTCACATCCCGCCCCCCTCCCCCTCCCCCGGCGCGAGATCTCCCCCAGCAACGAAATGAGAAGGACTTCTGACCTCGTGTTTGCTTGATGGATGGGCAGAGCATGGGAAGCGATGCAGGCGCCGCTGGGGACGCCGCGGAGTGGCAGGTGATGGTGGGAAATTAAACCAGCCCCCTTGGGTCATCCATCATTAACGCCTCATTCCCTGCCCGCCTGCCCAGGGCCGGCCGAGCTCCCCGAGGGCGATCCATCACCCCGGGCAGGCTGCAGCCAGACCACAGCCCAGCACCGGGCTCCCGGCTCAGACACGCCTTTTAACCGTTGCCCTAAGTAAGGATTCAGCTGAAGTGCAGTGAGGCGTCCGGTAGGTGTTGGACCGACAACGCCCTCCCAGGACTGAACGGCATCTAAATCATCGCTTGGCTTTCCTGGCCGTGGTCCCACCCCGACAACTAGGACTGGGACCCAGGCTCCAGCAAGCTTTCCTTTGTTTGCTCATTTATGATGAATGTGACGGGCAGAGCAGTCCTTCCTGTCATCAGATCCCATTTCAAAGTCCTCCTTCTGGGGCTGGGGAGGGGGCAAGACCAGGGGCTGGTCACGTGACCGGTTCTGGGCAACGAGGTGTGAGCGGTCTCTCCGGTCCAGCTGGAGGTGGTTGGAGCCCCCCCTGCTCTTCCCCACCCCCGCCCCCCACCTGTCCCCCTGGAAATGCGGGGAGGTCCCAGGCGGGGAGGGTCTCTGGCTGGGTTAGGACGCAGAGGGCAGCTGCCCTGGAGAGTGGCCTGGTCCCAGAGCAGTCTGCGTGCAAATGCCCCCAGGCCACCAAGGATGTAGGTCTCCCATCCGGGCATTGGGGGGGTCGGCGGGCACCCCGGCTGGGGTGCAGCCCTGCCGTGCAGCCCACGTGAGGACCGGGCGTGTCTGGGGCTGGTGTCAGGGGCTTGTATCAGCCCCGGATCTGGAACAGGAGAAGAAATCTGGCCACGGGGACATTTCCCAGGAACATCTCCTCAGGACCAGGGCGGCTCCTCCCCTCTATTCTTGAAGAAGTGAGTCTCAGGGACTCCACGGCCTCTACTTTCCCCACCCCAAGGCCAGAGCTGGGGACACCATCACCCCCTCGTCCACCCTGGAACCCCAGAACAGCCCACGGGAGGGCACAGCCCGCAGGACACCCGTGCGCATTCATCCCCCCGGGACGTCAACACTGCACAGAGCTCAGTCCATTCTCGCAGTGACCCCCCACGTCCCCCAGAGCCCATCTTTGGGGGCTCCCTTTGAAATTCCTCCTTCTCCTCCCACACGAGCTGCCCCAGATTTCTATGGTATTAAGAAGCCCTAACTCCCCCTCAGATGCGGATTTTGCCGTGAAAAATACAAAACCACAGAGGTGTTGGCAGGCTGGTTAAAAATAATCCCATCTGTTAACAGGTGGAACCGTGGTGAGAAAGGCAGGGGCTGGGCGGGGATGCAGCGTGGGCCTCCGTCCCGTGCGCTCCAGGACAACCAGCCCACCCCAGACCCCCGCCCAACCGGATGCCTTGACCCTGTGGCCATGTCCGACCAGACGGGACACCCACCTCCCCTTTAATCTTCTTACCTGGACACGTACCCGTTTTTTTAAATCAAGGGTTGTGCCTTCCCAGCGAATCAACTCTTATTAGGGACGATCTACTGCTTTAAAAAGATACAAAGTAGCATTAATTGCAAATATGAGCGAGCAGGGCATCTGAGGTCTGTGTTCCTCGTGGAGAAACGGTCAGTGCCAGCTGAGCTGCCCCAGGACCAGCATAGGGCGGGACCGACCCACACAGACCCTGGCCAGCGTGACTGGAGAACCGAGGGTCTGAGAAGCGGCGGGGCTGGGGCCGGGGGGCTCACGGCCAGGCCAGGCGGGGTCTGGGCAATGGATTCTCCTGGGGGCATGTTGCCCTCCTGCCCCACCCTTGGCCCCCCCACGGCCGCCAGAGCCCAAGTCCAGGCCAATGGCCTTCCTGAGACCCACCCCGGGACCCTGCCTCGCCCCTGCACGTGGTCTCCCACGCGGGGTGGGTCCCCTGCACTTCCTCGCGGCCCGTCCTCCAGCCACCATCTGCTAGACCCGCTAGGAGCTCTTCTCGGCCCCTCGCGGGTGCACCCCTCCTTCCCCCCAGCTGCAGGGGAAGCGCGGGAGGGGGGTCGAGCCACGGAGGAGCCTGGCCGCGATGCCTGGGACGTGCACTTGAGTTCACTCAGCTGCCAGCTGTTTAAAAATGGAAGGGGAGATTAAAAATGAGCAAGAGAAGTGGCTTTGAGTAAAACCACAGCAGCCCAAATGTGCAGACTAATGCGATTTCCACCTCCTCCTGCTCCGAACGGAACAGACGAAGGAGCCTGGAGCTTCTTGGTGAAGGCGGGTGATGGCGCGTGTGGAGCGGAGCTGCCGCCTTCGCCCGCGGCCGCTGGTGATGCCCCGGCTTCATCCAAAGACAGCACCTCCGTGACCACTCCTGGTAAAACCTCCGCGTCTGCTCTGGAAGTCACCCACGGTCCCGAGCCGCACCACACAAGAGAGGGGAAGGCGGACTCTGAGCTCCCGGTTGGCAAGCATTAGCAAGTGTAAGGAGAGGACAGCGGCAGCCACCACGGCCACATCGGCCACGGCGGCCATGGTGGTCACAGTGGCCATACCCGCCCTGCTGGCCACACCCATGACACCGGCTGTGCCAGGTACACCTGCCGCACTGTCCACGCCAACCACACCAGCCACGAGGTCAGGGACCAGCTGTAGACAAGCCTCCACATCCCCCCTCCTGCCTGTCCTCCAGCACCTCTGCCGGGTATGTGGTATCCACTACCCTAGTCCTGCAAGAATTGGGACAGGTTATCCCCAAGTCTCAGCTGCACAAGATGACAGCAACAGCCAGGATTTCAGTTCCTGTGGGCTAGGAATCGGGAAGGAGCCTCCTGGGGGTCCGGTCTCTCGGGAGGTGGCCGTTATGCCCGCCGGAGCCTCAGCACACGGGACCTGGAGGCAGGGCTGCCCAGTGCGGGGCGTCTGAGCGACCGCAGGACGGGTCCCCAGTGCAGACGCCCCGGTGCCGTTCCAACCTGACCCGGCAGAGCCGTGCATGTCTTCTGCGGGTTGTCGTCAGCCGCGCCAACAGCCAGGCTCGGTGAGGACCAGGACCTGCCAGTATCATCCAGGGAGGCCGGGCCCCTGGGGACATCTGACGCCCGTCCCTCCACGTCCCTGCCTGGAGCTCCCACAGCTGCGGCGCAGAGGCAGGCTGGGACCACTGATGGCCACGGGACAAGCTTAGGCCTGGCCCGGCTGCTCTCTGGGATGTGTGCCCTTGAGTCGCCCCGTGACCTGGGCCTCTAGGCCTCCACCTCTTCAGAACAGACCCCGATGCCTGGGCCACAGCGGATTCCGTGTCCCGACGGTGACACGGGCAGTGGATGAGGGAGGTTCAGGACAGAGATGATTAAGTCCCTGCGTCTGAGGGGCCTGGCTGGGAATGGAGGACCTGGCCTGGAGCCCACAGTCATCTCCCACGGCCCGCGCGGCAGCAAGGGACACTGAGGCTCAGAGGACCATGTGCCTCAAAGTCCCCCTGGTGGCCCCGGTGGGTCTGGGGGTCAGACCACCTGTACCCCGTGGCCCAGAGGCCTTCACAGCCGGGCTCATGAGCACAGACGGCTGTGAGGCCGCTCGGGGCCAGCAGTCTGCTTCTCCTCACCCTCAACTGCCACGGCCCTAGTGCGTGGACACCTCCCGACTGGTGTCCTTAAGGAGCTGCCGCTGTGCCAAACACCCCTGGGTCTCCAAGTCCTGAAACAAAGTTCATTCTCCCTCACGAGGCGGGGGTCGCGGCGGCCGTGCACACAGAGCTCCCCGCGCATTTATCGGCCCCGCCCTGAGAGCCCCCCCAGGGCCTGTTGGAAAGGGAGTGGACGGCGGGCTCAGGCCAGGTGCTCAGGAACCACGTGGCTTCGGTCACATCCCAGTGTTGAGTGAGTGGACACAGGGCCCTCCTGACGTCGAGAGGCTGTGTCCTCACTGCGTGTCCGGTGACGACACGCCATCTCTGTTACATGCAGTTTGAGTCTCTCCTGGGGTCCCACTGAGACGAGCTTCTCTCCAGGTCCCACGTCCCTGGGGGTGGCAGGGCCGGAATGACTGCCACAGGCCTCGGGGTCACAGAGGATTCGGGGTGAACAGGGCGCCGGACGCGGGCACTTGCCAAGCTGCGTTTGGGCTAGATTTCTCCTCGTAACAGGGCTCAGACTCCCCCGCCAAGCTGGCCTCTTTGGTCTTGTTGGGGAAACTGAGGCCGCTAGAGCCACTGAGGCCACTGTGGCTGCTCTACCCTGAGCTCTCCACCTAGACCTTTAACTATGACAGATCGTGAACGCAACAGCAGGGGGACGGGCTCGGAGAAGGGACATGTGACCTCCCTGAAGCCCCGCCCTCCTCCCAACCGGTCCTTCTCTCGGGTCACCAACGCGGCCTGGTCTCCACGAGGAGCTGGAGAGTAGCTTTTGCATCCCTGGTCTGATCACTTCGTAACCTAATTCACACCCATCAGAGGCCCATTCTCACTGGGAGGCAGACTAGAGTCCTGGCCCCTGCGGCCCGAGGGCTGCCCGCTCCAGCTCCCTGACCATCTCGCCCTCCCTGTGCTCTCCCCTCGCTCCCGCCATCTGACGTTCCTGGGCTCATTGCTGCTGCTCGTAAACATAGCGGACTTGTTCTCACCACAGGACCTTTGCACATGCCGTTCCCTCTGAAAATGCTCTCCTCTCAGAAATCTGTGTGTTCTTTCCATCACTTTCAGGCCTCTGCTCAAATGTCCCATCTGTGAGGCCTGCCCTTCACTCCTTTAAAATTGGAGTCCCCTGTCCTCCGCAGCACGCCCACCCCCTTTGCAACCACACAACACGCTCTGTATATTAGTATATATTAGTTGCTGGGTTTTACTAGTGCCTCACATCTGTTGTAGAGGCGAGCTCCACAACGGGAGGACCTTTGCTTGCCCTAGTGACCACGCCACCTGGCGCACAGGATACACCTATCAGCTGTTTGCTGTAACACGCACACGCATGTGCAGAGCCTTCCTCTCCGACGCCGTCTCCATGCAGCCCATCTGCACTCACCGCAGGAGGAGGTCTGGTGGCTCCCAGTGCAGGGGAATGAACTCTTCTTGCCCGGTTGAGCTGTTTCACCCCTGCCACCCACCGGGCAGCCCCCACGTCTGAGCTGCTGTCTGGGCTCGCTCCTGAGGAAAGGTGATGAGACCCAGCTCCTCGGTCCTGGAATCCCAGCTGCCCTGGGGTCCGAATTCTCCTTCTCACAGAGCTCTGTCTGACGGCTGCTCTCAAGGCAACTGGCAGGATAACTCATCCCCCGGCCCTTTCTCCCCAGACAAGTGACTTTGCCGAAAGGCCAGGCAGGCTGTCACATGGCTCTGTCCCTTTGGCTGCTCTGTGTGTCACTGCTTTCATTCAAGCGACAAGATCTTCAACTGAGAGGTGGGCTGTGGCAGGCCCATGGGACTCGAGAGCCCCCGGAGACAAGCCTCTGGGTATTGGGGAGACCCAGGCTCCATGCAGGACAACCTGTGCAAGCTCACACGGACTCAGTGGCCGGGCAGGATGGCCAGAGCTGCCGGGTCAGAGCAGCCAAAGCCGGAGACCTGGCCCCCTGGAATGATGGGAGCAGAGGGGAGCCCGGCCACCACCGCCAGCTTCCCGTTCCTGCCACCACCGGTTGTCCCACTACACAGGCGTCATTCCGACTTGGGGTCTGCCGTGGAGCCCCGGTGCTGTGTCCACGGTGCTGTGTCCTGGTCTTCCTGCCCGTGGCCAGCCTGACCCTCTCTCCCTTCCCAGGAGCCTCCAGAAGCGCTCGCAGTGGGCCCGGAGGGACGCCAGCAGGGTGCGGGCTCACGATCTCATCTCAGCACAGGACAGGCGGCGGGTCAGCGCAAGCCCCCGGGCATCTGGCGGCCACGGGAAAGGAAGGCACAGGGGGTCTGCGGGGGCTGCTTCCCCCCAGCTCTGCAGACAGAGGGAGCTGTGTCCTGGAGCCTGCAGGGTTTCAGGTCCCCTGGTCATTATCTGGCTCGTTTTCAGGATGGCCCCTTCCCCTGCTCAGCCCCACTGAGCTCAGGTACCTGGACACAAGGACACGTCCTCTGCCCCTAAACCGGCCTCCACTGAGAGCCACATTTCAACGCACCTTTCACAACTGGCCCTCAGTCCCCAACCGCCTCACCTGGGACAGAGAAGCATCTGCTGTCCTGCTGCCTGGACCCCGGAATGCAGGCAAGTGCAGTCCCCAGGTCGAGGCTATGATCCTGGGGTCCAGGGACACAGCCCCCAGCGGCCTGGCCACCACACCTGCCCATGACTGCTCACCTGCGGGAGGCTGGTGGACCTTGTGTGCCCAGTAACAGGGGTCCCGCAGCTCCTTCCAGAGGGAAGGTCATCTCAAAGTTGGCAGAGCCAGAGGGCAGCCAGGGTCCCCTGATCTGCTGTCCCAGCAGAGCATCCCCCAGGCTTACAGAGTCCTTGCCAAGGACAGGTCCTGGGCTGGACAAACATTAGTGTGTTTGGGGGCACAGAGTGGACGGCCCCAGTGCGAGCAGGGTGACTGCTGCTTCTCCCCAGCCCACGCACATCAGCATCTCCCCACAGCGACTCACTGCCCGGCCTGGCCGCGTCTGGGGGCTGACTGCGGGCGATCGGCCTGGGCCATGCTTCTGGCAGCTCCACGATGCTGGGGCACTGAGCCTGCCCAGTTCATCCCGCTGTCCATCTGATGGCCCTGCCTCCCGCTCAGCACCTTGGGCATCTCCATTTTGCTTCAGATGGTGATATCACCGGCGTCTGTATGACCCCGATGGCCCAGGAGAGGAATCTGCAATCAGACCTCGCCTGGGTCCCTCCGCCGGCAGGGAGACTCGAGACTCAGCCACAGAACCCGGAGTAGCCGAGGGGAGAGTCTTGGGGGCCAAGACCAGGACGTTGACCATGGTCCTGCCTGGGCTGACATCGGGCAAGTCTCTCCCTCTCTGTGACCCACACTCACTTCTCTGTAGAGTGACGTTAATGACGGTCTCCAGGGGCAACGGGGAGGTGCAGTCAGATGACCTGGGGGCCCAGTGCAGACCCGCAGCTGAGGGACGTGGGAGCATGGTCTCGGATGCTCTCTACTGTGGTTCGTGGGGGTGACCCACTGTTTCCCGGGTCCAGTGCCAGATGGCCTTGATGTCCATCAGGCTGGGCCAGGCTACGTCTCTGGAGTACGTGCCCCCCAAGGCCCTCAGGCCTGCTGTGTGCAGGGTGGGTTGGCGGGACCCCGGGGACCCCGTGGAGGTCCCTCCTTGCTCACACCCCTTCAGCCCCCACAGAAGAGGGGAACTGCCCTCTGGCTCTCCACGTTTCTTTCCGGAGTTGACTCACCCCCTGCCCTGGTCTCATTGGCCAGAGCAAGGCCCATGGCCATGGGGACTCCCCCCGCCGTGCCCCCAGGGGGACCCAGAAGCCTCGGGGCCTCTTCAGCTGATACATCCGCAGCCGGTCCCACAGAGCATGCTTCGGAAGCGCTGTGCTTGGGGCGACCCCAAAGGGGGAGCAGGAGCCATCGCCCCAGGTGGAAACCCAACCCCCCAGGGGCCACGGTCGCCCGCTGCCAACGTGACGTGTGGCTGCTCCGTCCTCCCACGGCCGCAGAAGGTTTTGACTTGTTGTTAAATCTTGGACTCACATATGTGCTCACATGGGAACGGTCTCCCCAGCCAAGTGTGACATTTGGATACTGAATCACTGTTTCGGTTCATCCCAAAGCCCCACAAAACACAGGAAACATCAAAAAAAATATTGTGGACACTGAGCCTTGCTCACACGATTCCTGGAAGCGGTGTTTTAATTAATGAGTCGCGCGACATAAAACACACAGAACGCGTGTGTGACGCCTCGCCCCCGGCAAGAGGCCCGGTTGCTCCGGACGTGGGTGCGCTGGGATGTGAGAGCCCAGGCCGGGGCCCGGGGCCGTGGCCTTGCCCTGACAAGTGTGACCCCCTCACGGGAGTGCCCGAGGTCTCCCTGGGAACCTGGCGATCTCAAGCTGCCTCGGTTCCCCGTCTGTGAAATGGGAACGTCGGACTCGTCCACGTCCGCCAATGCAGGGCGAGGTCCCTCCTGCCCTCGGCCCGTGCCGCGGACCCCGGGGAGACGCCCTCATTGGCCTGGGCATTTGCCGTCCTTTCTACTCCTTTTAGACCCGAGGTCTCATCCGGGGAGGTGGGAGAGAGACCGCGGCCCGGCCCTGCCCGAGAGGTTTCGTTACCACATGCCCCCAGGCTTACCGCCAACTGCCCCGGGGGGAGCAGGCTGCCGAGCCACCGTGAGTGTGGGGGCCAGCGCCTGGCAGCAGGAGAAGCATGGGAGGTGCTCCCAGGAGGACGTTCTCCACTGCGTCTTGTCAATAGGCAGCACATCTCACATCCTTGATCAGCAAACCCCTGTCAGTCCCCAGGGGCCTCCTGGCTCAGGCGGCCATGCGTCTCCTCCCTGACATCTTCCAAGTCCCCGGTAGCAGCGGGAAGCCTCTCGGCAGACCCAGCCAATGCACAGACCATGGGAACACGGCGTGGCCTCGAGTCCTAACTGGGTTGGGTCACCATGCCTCACGGCCAAGCCACCTCACCTCCCAGGGCCCCAGCTTCTTCGGGAACCAAACCCACCGGCTCGCTGGTACCTCCCTTCCCAGGCCCGGGCTGGTGGCCCACCATGGGGCCGGGTCCTGCGTGTGGCCTGCGGAGTGTGTGCCCGGGGCCCTGGAGCCCCCCATTGCCAGCGCGGGAGGAAGCCAGGGCCGGAGGGCGGGGTGGGGAGTGTCCCTCAGGGCCCAGCTCTGGAGACAGGAAGCCCACAAGCACCAACAGCGTCACTAGGTGCCACAAGCCCCACTGCGGGGGGCCCGGAAGCCTCTGGGCTCCCGGACAAGGAGCTCGTTGGCCTCATGGCCCCGAGAGGGATGCAGCAGGGCTGGGAGGCCCTGCAGTCCACGAGTCACGGGCCACGGCGTTCATCACCATGCAGGAGTGTGCAGAACAGCGCCCGTCTCCTAGAAACCGCCCCCAGTTTATATAGTATTTGGATCTGTTAAAATATTGACCCTGTTAGGAGGAAAATGGAAAAAGCCAGACGAGACGCTCTTCAGCCTGGCCACGGGGCACGCTGGGGGAGCAGACGCGATCTGCCGGCCAGCTCCAGCCCGAGATGGATGACCCGCAGGGCCGAGAGGGGCAGGCTCCAGCCCTGGCCCGCGGTAAACACAGTAAAATACGAGATTCTGCGGGCTGTGTACCGGCCTTGTAAATGAGTGCCCTTAAAGGGCTTTTACACGTGTCTTGGCTTCGGTGCGGAAAGCAAGGGTGCGCGGCACAAAGGCATTCATCATCCTGAGGAACGGGTCTCCGCGTGGTCCGAGCTCCCCTCCTGCTCTCTTCAAGGGCAAACCCGGCTCCCTCCCGCGCTGGCTGGCGAGGGCGACGCCGCTCAGAGGCTCGTGGGAGGCCTGGCCTTGCCAGACACAGCCGCCAAGCGGGAAGGACGCCCCACCGCCCCCAGGACACGGTGTCTCCCCAGGGGCGAGGGGAGGAGGGAAATGGAGTCAGCCAGAGGGACCCGGTGTGTCTGGGGTGCACGCAGGAGCATTCGGCATCTCCAGCCCATCTTCTGGCATGTTCTGTCGGCAGGACCGCAGAGGCTACTGTTGAGCCCTGCCTGGGGAGGGGCGTAGAGGGAGCAGCCACGAGGACTCCCAACCGATGTGTCTGGAACCACAAGGACAGGTTTTGCAGCTGACCTCCATGAAAGGCCAGGCCGCCGCCCCGGCTGCTTGTTTCCTGGGAGGACGGGGACGTGGTGGCCCAAACCGAGCCTGAGACTCCGGACACGTGGGCCCTTACGCCTGGGTTGACGTCACTTCCCGGGGCTGACGTCACTCCCGAGACAGACGTCAATCCCAGGGCCGAGGTCACTCCCGGCGCTGACATCACTGAGCGATCTGCCTCTCCCTCCTGCTGAGTCCGGCGAGGACTGCAGAGTCCTGTATGCGGCTGTGCAGTTGGCAGCCGCAGAAGCCGCCACTGACCGGCCTAAGCCCACAGCCTGAACGACTAGCAGGGGATTCGCAGGGCACGGGCTGCTCACCGCGTCCAAGGAACACGGGAGATCCAGGCTCAGAAGGGCCCAAAGCTGCGGCAGCTCAGGGAGCTTGGGGGCAAAGACAAAGACCCGCCACTCAGACTCTCCAGGGGCGTCCTCTCCAGCCACCGCCCGTCTTTGCTCCTGTCCGCTGCAGCCTCGCAGTCTGGGGAGGGCAGTGTGGTCGGCCTCGCTCAGACCGTGTGCTTGCCCCGGCCAGGCAAGGGCAACAGCAAGATGGGGTCCAGGAGCAAGGGGCGGTGAAGGACGTTACCGCGGATGAAGGCACCTGGGGGCTGATCAGACTGAGGCAGGGGCCGCCAGCTGGGCCCCCCACCTCTGATCCCCTGCCCGGCCCTGGACACAAAGCGCGGTCCCCTGTGAAAGCAACCATGTCACTGACGGGCCCTGGCAGGTCCGAGGGGATCAGAGCAGGGGGTGTGGTCAGCGGAGACAAGGATCCGAGGGGATTGGACCGGGGCTGTGTGGGCAGCCAGGATGCAGGTCCAGAGGGATCGGAGCAGGGCATGCTGGCAGCGGGGACACAGGTCCAAGAGGATCAGAGCGGGGTGTCTGGGCAATAGGGACACGGGTCCGAGGGGATCGGAGCCGGGGCGTATGGGCACGGGGAGCAGAACACCTGTGGCAGAATGGGCATCCACTCTGGGCGAGCCCGCCACACCGGGCCCAGACAGTTTGGTCTGGAGCTTGGACCCTGCTTCTTGGAAAGACTTCATCTTCCCACAAAGACGAGGGGATCTTGGAGGGGATCTTGGATCTTGGTGCCCTGTTTTTGTCCCACGTCCTCACAGAGCTGGGTCCAGCCCTGGCCCTGCATGACTCCCAGGGACCCACAGTGAGCCACACCGTTCCCTTAACGAGGCAGGTGTTCACGTCGAAGCTTAAAGGAGAGAGAAAAGGGGTTTTAGGGCTGTGGTTTCCACCGTGAGAACCAAACTGAACCGAGACAGACGTGCCTTGGCTGTGAAGGGCGTTTGACGGGGTTCTCGCATGAGCCGAGAACGCGACACAGTCCGTGTTTGCAGGACACAGCCACTCCCCGGTCCCAAGTCCCGCGCCACGGCGACACGGGGTGCTGGCGGGACGGCGCGGGGGCGGGACAGAGGCTCTGTGCATTCGTCCGAGCGAACGGGTTGTGTGCGGCCGGGACTGAGCCCCACGGGGAACTGGGGACTCTGGGTGACGTGATGTCAGGTTGGGCTCCTCAGCAGTGCCCAGGGTCCCACTCGGGGGGTGTCGACCGGGGACGGGGCTGTGCACGCACTGGGGGGCAGAGGGGAGAAGAGAACTCTCTGTAGCTGCGGCTCAGTTTTTCAATGAACTGAAAGTCACATTTCTGAAAAACCGAGTAAAAGTCCCAGCAAAGCCAACTTACAAAAAACAAAACAAAACAAAACAAAACAAAAAACAAACAAACAACAATTAATACTAAAATCATAGGAAATGGTGGGTGGGGGTGTGTATGGGAAATCTGCTTGCTGGTCAGTTTTTCTATAAACCTAAAACTGACCTAAAAAAGAAAAAAAAAGTCTATTAATTTTTTTTCCTTGTTTTTATTTATTAGGCCATTACAGGAAATATTCAGAGACTGAACCGCTTCTGCCTCCCAGCCGGACTGGGAGCAGCTTGGAGGGGGCCTGACAGGTGCCCCAGGAGAACGGCAAATTTGATCCCTAAGCCTCACCCCAAATCTATTCTGAGGTTGCTTTCTGCCTACTTTAAAAGTGGGGAGGGGACCCCACTCCCCAAGATATCCCTGGGACCCTGAATGCGGCGTGAGGCCCCCCTGTGCGCTTCTTGATAAGACGGTAGTAATGATGGTATCGGTGAGGAGGTTTGCTCGCCGTGTTTGAGAACTTTCTAGAACGGCTCTGTTCCATGTGTGCTGTTCTGTGCTAGGAGCGAAGCCTGGAGGTGTGGGCCGGGTGCGGGGGGGGGGGGCGGTTGACCAGAGGAGAGGACGTAGCCCGGGATCCCGGCCAGGACACGGTGATCTCATGTGGGGTATCGAGCCCGACAGCTTTTGCGAGAGAAGCAGGCAGGTCTTTTATCTGTAATGCACAGGGGGTGCATGGGTGGATCAGTCACTAAGACTCTGCCTTCGGCTCAGGTCATGATCCCAGAGTTCTGGGACCGAGCCCCCCATCGGGCACCCTGCTCCGCGGGAAGCCTGCTTCCCCCTCTGCCACTCCCCCTGCTTGTGTTCTCTCCTCTGCCTCTCTCTGTCAGATAAATAAATAAAATCTTTTAAAAAATAAATAATAAAATACAATCTGTAATGCGCGTATAGCTCGCGAGCCCATGTTGGAGCAGAGCGCCACGCACGGGGGCCCACAGAGCCTCTGGTTCCACGTGAGCGCTGGCTGCGGTCAGCTCTGCTCACAGGCACACTGCTGAGCCCCGGGGCCCCTTCCCAGGGGTGTCCAGCATCGCAGGCCCTCCCTCTGGAAGGAGCACAGTGGGCCTGGCACTTGGGTTACTGTAACCACAGCAACCATGGGCCTGCGGCCCCGGGCAGCCCCCGCCCCTGGGGCGCACCGGCCAAGGGCTCTGTGCCAGGTTCTTCCCAGGACAGTGCCAGCAGCCTGCCCTCCCCAGTGGTGGCTTTGTCGAGCCCGCTCTGCAGATGGGACCGTCACTGGCCTGGAGCGATGTCTGATTCCAACTGGGCTGAGGCGGGAGAGGCATCCGGGCACAAAGTGAGGAGTGCGATGCCTGGTACGGACCCTGGCGGTGGGTGCCCTGGTGCTCTCCCGTCCACCCTCACTGGGTGGGCTCCAAAAGCAGCGGAAGGAAGAGCTTGCCCGGGGGTGTCCCTAGCCCACCCCGCAACCCGCCACGGCCACCCTGCCCCCTCCACGGGCGCCCTCCGCTTCTCCTGTCCCCAGAGACAGACCCCAGGGATGACCTCTGGGCCCACCCTCATTGCCCATGCGCCAGAGTTGCCCTACCCTTCGGGGAAGACCCAGCTTAATGAGCTTCTGGAAGCCAGCCGCAGGCTGCCCTGCAGGACCCCCCACCCCACTACTGGCACATTCTCGGCTCTCCACTGTTGCCCACACCACGGGCAGGAATGAGAGCCACGGGACAGAGGGGACCTCTACCCCCTCAAGGCCTCAGGCCCAACACTGGCCTTGTCTGGCTTGAGCTCGGTCGGGGCTGAGTTTTACAGACCGCTGGCCGGGAGAACAGGCCCGCTCGTCTGACCTTCCTGGTCTGGGAATCCCCGGCGAGCACAGCTAAGCCCTCTACCTCCATCGCACGGCAAGGAAGGTCCATCTTCAGGCAGGACCGGGTCACCTGGGGCCTGAGGGCCTGGGGGCATCAGCCAGGTGTGGGGCTGGGGGTTTCTGCAGGCGTCTGCACCATGGGAATTGGGTCAGCCCGGGGCACAAGGACCTCCACCAGCGCCTTGTCCTGTTGCCAGGTGCCGTTGCTAAGATCAAAAGACAGTGCAGAGTGGTGGCAGGACGGGGCAGAGGCGCCGGCCCAGACCACTGCCATTCCCTACAGAGCCCATCACACCCATCTGATGTGACCTGAGCTGGCCATCAGCCCTGGTCGCTGCAGCACAGGGCCTGCTTGCTGACTCTTGGAGTGGGGACAGGAGCCAAGCTGTCCCTTGTCCCTTGGCTGTGACACCCCCTCCCCATCTCTGCCCAGCTTCGTTCCTCCCCCCTCATCAGAATCCCTCCTAGGCACCCACAGCCCACCCCTACCTCCCAAATCAAGTCTTCCGAGAAGAATGTGTCTTCAGCAGGTGCCCTTGGTTTGGGGGCGCCTGGTGCCACCGGCATCTGTCGGAAGGCTCTGATCCGTTGATGGGGGCCGCGCAGGGAGCGGAGGGGTATCCCACCGGTGTTCGTGCTTATGTGAGATTTCATATGCACCAGCTTCACGCACTCATGTCAGAGCAAATAAATACACATGGAAACAACTTCCCTCCCTCCCCCGCCGCCTCGCCGCGGCCGGCGCTTACGCTCCCAGGCCCCCCGCATCTTTAATCTTCCTGATTCATTTCCCTGCCTCGGATGTGGCATATTAATGTCAGGTCAAAGAGAATTTCATCAGTGTTTCTGAAGGTCTTATTTCATTTTTATTCAAGAATGTGTAATCCTGAGAAAAAATAATTACATATGAGATCAACAGTGTGGCGCTGACCTGAATTCACAGAACCCTGAAATCGCAAAACCCCCACAAAGGAAAGCCGGAGCCAAGACTCTGCTTCACAGTTGGGGAAACTGAGGCCCAGAGCGACAGAAGGGCCCCGGTGTCCGTGCCAAAGCCGGGCCTGCCACCTTGTTCTCCCGACACCCACCCCTGGACCCTCAAACGCCTCGTGCTGGTCCCATAAGAGAGTGAGCTTCCCCGCCCCGGAGGTGATTCAACAGACCAGAAAGCCACGACCCAGGGACGCTGAAATGAAGGGGACACTGCTGGCCACTGACCAAAGCTGGAGCCGGGCCCTGCAGGGAGCACGTCACGTTCATCGTCCTATCAAATCCTCGGCCGCAGAATCATTCCCGTTTTACAGATGGGGAAACTGAGGCATGGGGCATGTGGAAACCCTCTGAGGCCCCTCGGGTAGCAGGTGAGCTGTTAGGATTTGTGCCACGTTCCTCTGCCTCCCACACTTGTTCTAGAAACCAGTCTGCTCGCTGCCACGGAGGGTGGGGTGGGGGCTGCGTGGGGGCTGCGTGGGGGGTGCTGCTGTGGGGGCAGCTGCCACGTGGCCTCTAGGAGCAAAATGACAAAATGCTCGCGACTGTCACTAGGGCCCTTGAGCAAAGCCAAGGACCGTCGTGTCTGTCGCCCGATGCTGCCCCAGAGCTGGCAGCGTGAAACCTCACAGTGCCGAGGGCCTCGAAATGTGCCAGAGAGTAGCAGGAGGGCAGAGCCGGAGCATGGGACCCCCGGGCCATTGCCGGCGCCTGGACCCGAGGAATGCAGATGGTCTCGACAGCCGGGAAGGCGAGGACACGGCGCCTTCCCTGGCGTCCCCGGAAGGAGCCAGCCCTGTCCACACCCTAAATTAGCCCAGTGAGACCCCTTTTGGGTTTCTGACCCCCAGCGCCACAAGGGAATAAATTCCTGTCGTGTTACGTGACCAAATTTGTGGTCGCAGGACACTCACACGGTGTCGGAGCCTGGACTGAAGCCCAGAGTGCCCCGACATGCGGGAGAGGGCCGGGGGGAGACCGGGAGACTGAGGCGCCCTCGTCAGGCCCCTCACGTGCTCCAGCCTCGGCTTCCCCGCTGGAAGGGCCGTCTAGTCCTACCGAGCCTCAGGGCCCAGCCTCAGCCCAGCCCCCAGCCTGCTGCACTGGGTTTGAGGACTTTGGGGCATGGTCCGGATTCGCCCACCGGCCTCCCTGTGATGCGACCAAGGCGGTGGGCACCTGGGCCACCGGTCTACACTTCGGTCACACCCTGTCCCTCTGGGGTCCGTTTAGACGCTGCTGAAACTGGTCCCCGGGCCCCAGAAATGGGGTCTGTGCACAAGGCTCTGCTCGGTTCCAGGATGCTGCTCCCTGGGCCCCCGAAGAGCCCCACTTACAGACTTGGGGGGGGATGTGGGGTGCGGTTGGTGGGCGAGTGGAAGGTGGCGGTTAGTGCAGCTGGTATGTGGGTCGGGCGTGGGACCATAACGCCCTGTGAAATCTGGATCTCAGAGAAACAACAAACCATTTTGTTAGTGTAAGTATGTCCCAGATAGTTCGTGGGATATATTTGCACTGAACAAGTATTTGTTGTTGTTTTCCTGAAACTCAGTTTTAACAGGGTGTCCCGTTTTGTTATAGGTTTGTTTCTTTTCCCTCTAAATCTGGCAGCTTCAGTAGGAGGGAGAGTGTGTGCGAGGTAGGCGGGAGCGAGGAGTGTGCATTTGGATGTTCTAAACACCGAGCCTGGTGTTCCGGTGACATTTCCCAACGAGGGGGAAAAAAAAACACTGAAGAATTGGACACGTTTGCATCTACACAGAAATGACAAGTAAGAAAATGCTGGAACGCGTGGGTCACCTTTCTAGTAATCTCAAGAGAGAGAGCTCTCTGGCTATACGGGATTTCAAGGAGCGAGGGGTGAGCTCCAGGGCGGCCTCCTCCTGGCGGCCCCCCGGGGTTTGGCGGGCTGTGGCCGCCGAGCCCCAGTCTGGGAGGCTTCCCACAGGTGTCGTCAGCCCCCAGCGGCGAAACGTTCCTTCCTCCAACAGCCTGGCAGAGCCGGGGCGCGGCACTCGGAGCCCTTCCCACCCGCCGGGGTCGACCCTGCAAACTCAGAAACGTCGCAGGCAGACCCGAGAAGCTCACCTTGAAATCCCACGTGTCACATCGTCAGAGCCGTCCTGCCTCGACCCCGCGCCAGATGGTCACTGCCCCCGCGCCATGCTGAAGAGCTGCACCCCCCCTACCCCCAGCGCGGTCTGGACGCCCCTTCTCCTGGTCCAAAGAGAGCTGCCGAGGGAGGTTTTCCCGCCGGATACAATTTCCGACCGTGTTTGAGCGCAGCCCTCGGCAGACTCAGACCTGAGACCCAGTTTTCCGGTTTCCCACCTCCCCCTCTCTGCCTCTTCTCCCTTTGCCCCTAGAACGTGGCTCCTGCAGGTGGAGCAGAGGCGGTGCGGCCCGACAGGGGGGCCCCTGTGGCAGGGT
Source organism: Mustela nigripes (assembly GCF_022355385.1). Lineage (NCBI taxonomy): Eukaryota > Metazoa > Chordata > Mammalia > Carnivora > Mustelidae > Mustela > Mustela nigripes. The sequence continues at coordinate 2,041,210 of NC_081565.1, read as the reverse complement.
CAGCTGTCTGGGGAGGCCGCGCTGAGCTGTCAGGCTGAAGCCCGGCTGCGGGGGGAGCCGGGGTGTCGGGTGCGCTGGAGCCCCGGGCCAGGGATCGGAGTCGGCCGACGGCGCACGCGCACGAGGACTTGCCCAGAGGAGCCAGCAGCCCCATCCCCTCCCCCGATTGCCTCCCAGGCCTTGGCGGGGCTCTCGTCCCTATGCCCCAGCCCCTGAGAGGGAATACGGGGTCACGGGGTGGGCCCAGCCTTTCTCCCTTGAGAAGAGAGGACCAGGCCGTCGTGCGGTGCAGCGTGCTCTAACGGGGCACGGAGATCTCCCAGGGAGCCCGGTGCGGCCCGGCTCCGGAGGGACCAGTGAGGGACAGCTGATGGCAGGGCAGGTCGGCCGTCCGGCTGGGCCCGAGAGCGTTGGAAGGGCTCGACTGTACCCACTCCCCCGTCCCCCCGAGGCACCTTTGGTGCATCACTGATGAAAGGGTTTAGGAGGCATCCCACAGCATTCCCCTGGAGAAGCCAGTTTCAGCCACTGGAACAGAACCTGGCCGGGGGCCCAAGGCGGCTGTAAACGGGGTAGGCGACGGACCACCTCCCTCCGTCCTGTCTGGCTCATCCAGCATGTGGGGCTCCTGGAAAGGAGCACACAGACCGCTGAGCCGACACCTGCTAGACCCGGCTCCACCTGGCCTGGCTTCAGAGCTGTGCGGCCATGGGCCGGTGTCAGAACCTCTCTGGGCCCCCTGGGGCTGAAGTCCAAACGAGTACAGGGCCAAGAAGAGGGGGCGGGGGATCCCAGACAGGGAACAGAGTCTGGGAAGGGCCCGGACAGGAGGGCCTGGACCCCTAGAGGAAGCGACCAGAGGCCGGACAGTGGCTGGGGCCCTGCTGAGCAGCGGCAGCAGAGGGGCCCAGCCTACAGGAGCCTCCGGGCCAGGTGAGGGCAGGTCTCTATGCTGAGGATGCCAGAGTCCCTGGAGGACATATGGGGGACCCGAAGCCTGGGCGTCCTTGTGGCCTTGGCCGCGTGTAGACCCTCTGTGTAGCCTTACCTTGTAAATAGAGATTGTGCCCCTCCAGCCCACAGGCACATGGAGGTCAAACACAGCCCCGTGGGAGGGCCAGGTCACTGCTGGCGTGGTGTGCGTTAGGGGACAGGTCGCTGCTGGCGTGGTGTGCGTTAGGGGACAGGTCGCTGCTGGCGTGGTGTGCGTTGGGGGACGGTGCAGAGGCACAAGCGGGAGGCCTGGGTTCAGATCCCAGCTTGGTCCCTCCCTCACGCCTGCCCGCCCTCCCGTGGGCCACATCCCTAAGCTCTCGGAGCCCCTGTCTGCATGGGGAGATGACGCAGTCCCTCCCGAGCGCAGGTGGGGGGTGCTGTGAGCCTGTTACCCCAGTGCCACGTCCGGGGTCGGTAAATACTGTTCAGTGACAACTGTTCTGTGAAATGAACTTGCTGTGCTGGGGTGTTGACCCCGCAGGCAGGGGGACTTCAGACGAGCACGGCCTTGCTCTGAGCGCACCAGCCCAGCCTGGGGCCCGAGCTCCAAGGTGGCTCCTCGTTCCAGGGACCAGGGCCTCGGAGCCCGCACGCGGGGAGCCGGCGCCTCCACCCTGCTGGGCTGGGTTCTGCGTTTCAGCCGCCGCAGGGAGCTCCGGAACTGAGCCTCACGAGGCCCACCCCAGGACCCCGCATAGAGGTGGGAGCCGGCCCCTGGCCCCCCCGGGGCCTGGTCCCTGGGTGATCCAGGCAGATGCTGATGACCATGGGCTGCTAACAGCTCACAGGAGGAAGACGGGGATCCTCCGGGTCAAGAGCCAGGGTGGCACGGGGGTCGCCCTGCCCTCTCCACCAGGGCCCAGGCTGCTCTGGACTGGGGTCGGGGCATGTGGGAGCCACCAGCTTCGGGACAAGAGGAGGGCGCTGCGAAACAGCCGGAGTCAGGCGCCGTATGGGTCACTGCGGTCAGGTCCATCTGAGCGGCCCTGCACCCGAGGGCTGCCAGCCGGGCAGAGCAGGCGTGGGCTGAGCCTCTAAGGGCGGCTGGACCCTGGCACCTCGCCGGAGGCCCTCATGGCCACGGCTTGCTAAGGCAAACAGAACATCATTTAACGTCTTCTCTCCAGCAGGCCTGGCGGGGGCTTCCGGGCCTGGGAGGGCCCCGCCTGAGGACCCCGTCCACCAGCCGCTGCGTACGAGGCTGCCCTTCCGGTCTCCGAGCAGAGAGAGGATGTCGGGGCCCCGGACGCGCGGCTGGGAGGCCCCCCACCAGCTTCCCTCCTGAACAACAGGGAGGCCGAGACGCAATCATCCTCGAGGACCAGGCGCCCCTCATCTTAATGGATGGGAGGCATTTTTGTAGCAATAAAAATGGATTTAATAACCCAACAGCGAAATTACTTTTTTTTGGAAGGGGAAAGAAAACAAGGTAGTAAATATTCACCGATGCTCCCTGTGAGGGAGCGGGGTTATGTTTCAGAGCGAGATTAGAGCACGCACTCTCAGGCAAACGCGCGCACACGCATAAGCACTCGCGTGCACGCACACGCATTCGCACGCACACGTGCAGGCACAGTGCACACCACACACACGCGTAAACTCACGAACGTGCATGCACACCCACACATGTGTGCGCACCCACACTCATGCCCTCAACCGCCGCTGCCCCACGGTCTCCGCCACCGTCCAGGGGCAACACGGACCCTCCTTTGATTGGAAGTAGAGGGGTGCTGCCCCTGCCCCCCGCAGGCCTCCCCCAGTGCAAACTCCTTCTCACTAACTCCCATCAGGGCAATAGTTCAAGCTCCTGCAAGGAGAGGCTCGGAGGCTGGCAGCCTAGGGCACCTCCTGGTGGGCTCGTCCCATTCGGTCCATAAGAGAAGCGCCAACAGCTCCGCCCAGAGCAGTGGTGTCCAGGAGGACGCTGGCTTGAGGCTCCCTTAGGCAGCCCCTCCAGAGCCTAAGTCCCATCGCATCTGCTCCCTCGCTGCGGAGGCCTGATTTCTCACCTCCAAGAAACGCAGTGTGTCTAATTTGCATTTTCATCCGTTCAGCAGATCTGCTCTGAGCGCCTGGGCTGCGTGGAAGCAGGGGGAGGACCCCCAGGGTGTGAGGGGGAGCCAGAGGCCAGCCCGGACCCCGCTCCTGGAGGCAGCACCTCGGGGACGGGGTCCAAGGAAGGGTGTGCTGCAGGGAACACTAGGGAGCGACGGAGGGTGGGGGCAGGGCAGTGGCAGGCCGCGTGCATTTGGAAAGATTATTCCTGTGGCATGAGGGGAGGAGGGGGTGAGGGACAGGCAGGAGACCGAACACGGGGTGAGCCACATCAAGCAAGGCAGGAAGCGTGACACAGCGAGAGACAGCCCCTTCTCTGAAAGGCTCTGGGAGCAGCACTACCCCGTCCTTCCGGGCCCGCAGGGCGACTGGAGCACAGGAGGAGATTTGCAACTCAGCCATGAAACAGGCCTCTCGGGACAAAGGGCCACCAGGACACGGCGGCATTTGACTAGAGCGGGGGAACCGGCCCCCAACCTCCCGGGCACAGATTCCGAAGGCCCCCTCGGCCCTGCTCTTGGCCCCACCCGCAGGATGCCCCCGAGACTGGCTGCAGGCTGTGGGAGTTTCTGATGCCCTCTGTCAATGACTTCGGGTCTACCACCCACTCACCTTTGAGCCCTGCTTTAAAACCCAACAGAGCCAGCAGATGGCCACAACCTGTCCCAGATCAGGGCTCCTCGGCCCTTCCCGAGGGAGTGGCTCTCGCCTCGGCCCCAGCTTTCAGACGGAGGCCTGCCCGCACCCTCCGGCTTTCCTGGCCCACGGCCGGCACTCAGCACCTGCAGAGCCCGGTGTCCCTGTTCAGCCTGGGTCAAGAGCAGGGGCAGAGGGGCGTTTCCGGAAGTCGCACGGCCGGTCTCCCGGCTCGGGGCTAGCCAGCTGCGCATCTCCAGGGGACGCCAACCACGGAGCGTGGGTGGGAGGGCCGTGGCCCTGCTGTCGGCACGACGGTCCTGCGGCCGATGTTCCCCTGCCCCGTGTGCAGGTGTGTAGAGACCCCAGATGCAGACTCATCGCGGGGGGCTCCCGCGGGGGTGGGTGCGTCCCCAGGACCCACGCGCACTAACAGAACCTCACATGCCGAGCCAAGCCTGGTCACGGCCCCTCCCCCACGGAGAGTGACCTTGACTGCCCTTGACCACTTGCCGCCTGCAACCAGCTGCTGGTCTGCCTGTGCCCCCGGGCCCAGCGGCTGCCTGACTCAAGTCCCCGAAGCAGGGAGGACCTGGGCTGTTGCACAGGCTGCCCGGGCCCTTTTGTGTTAGGACCGGCCAGCGCTCTGGCTTGTCTGGGACACACCGAATACGTTTCCCTTATTAGACGCCAACGTGGCCTTGACAGCGGCCTTCCCTGTTCTCTCTCCCCGGGTGAGCTCAGGCCCCAGCAGCCCCAGGTCCCCCTTACTTTCGGAGTCCTGGTCACGCGAGTTTGTGCGCATTCACAGGATCGTGTCCGAAGCTGCTGCCAGGCTCTCCACAGTGGAGACGAGTCGCCTACGACTGGGCTCGGTGCCCCCCCACGTGGCGTGCTGTGACACACGCACGTTGGAATAAGGCAGGGGGAGGGGCTGCCATATGCAAGGGGCTCAGGAAGGTCCCTCTGAGAGGGCACAGGGAGGAAGCCACGGGGATGCTGTGAGAGCAGCACACTGGCCCAGAGAGCAGCCTGTGCAAAGGCCCCGGGGCAGAGTACAGTGGTTTGTAAGGAAGGCAGAGCGAGAGGGCTGTGAGCCTGGGGACCTCTGGTGAAGCAGGCCAGGGGCATCCACAGTGGCCTCCTGGGGCTGGGAGCACAGCCCTGAGTCACCTGTCATTCTCACAGTGGCCAGGAGGGCACCAGCCCTACTGGTGAGGGAGGCTGACCGTCTACCATCCAGAGGCACAGAGCTGAGCAGTTAGCTCCTCTGTCTGTGTGACCTTCTAGAACGCTCCCTGATACGGAAGGCAGAAGCCAGTGCACACATCACAAGGCTCTCTCCCTCCTGCCCCAGGGGTGGGCGGGAAGCAGACCGACCAGACCCAGCGGACTCTTTTCCTTCTCTTTCCTGGGGGAAGAGCGCATATCTCACCTCCTCGTGCTGTCGTGGCTGTCACCTCCACTGGGGCCAGCGGGACTCGTTACAGGACCAGGGCAGGGAGGTGGAGGGTGAGGCAGCGTGGGAGGGCCAGGGGGATTAGGCCGCCCCACAGAGAGCACCCAGGTGGCCGCCCCCCTGCGGGTCTCCAGAGCTGCTGCGTGACACGTACGATGAGCACACTCTTGACGGCCACTCGTGTCCCAAATTCCTGCAAGGCAGGATTCTTATCCCGCTGCTGGGAGTGGACAGACGCGGTCAGACAGGGCAGGTGGGCCGTCCAGGCGCGAGAAGGGCAAGCAGACTCACGTCCGGGTCCCTCCAGCTCCGCTGCCTTCTCTCCCAGCCCTCTGGCTGTGGCCGACCTGGAGATGTGAGGGTCAAGTCTTTAGATCATCCTCTTTTCTGCCTCGTCCTTCTCCCTGGTCCTCAGTTAGATAAGGAGGAAGGAGGGGAGATGGTTTACAGGTTCCCTGGCCGCTGCGGGGGGACACCCGGTTCATTCCTCACCCCTGGTCCCTTCCCTGGAGAACCTGCAGGGAGCCCCCGGCTGGTCTTCCTGGCTAGCCGTTCCTGCCCCTGTGAGCAAATGACCCATGCCAACCCCTGGACGGCCCCACGGGCCCTAGAGGAGGTGGCCTGGGAGGCACGACATAGTGAATGGATCCAGGCATCATGGTTCTGGATCTGGTCTTGCCCGCGGGGCTCCGGTGGACCTGAGGACGGCTGAGGGAAGTAGTGTGTGAGAGAGAAGTGGCTGGAGCAGCCCGGGGTCCCGCATTCATGTCCCTAACTCCAGCACAGGTGTGTCCACAGGATCCTCCCTGTGCCGCGTGTTGGAGCTCAGTGGTGGCAGGGCTCAGAGCACCTCCCCTTGCGTGAGATGGAAACACGTTCTCCCATACCCCGAGGCACTCTGGGGACACATCACTAAGAGCAAAGACCGTCCTGGACCTGCTGTGAGCTTTAGATAAAAATTCAGAAGCTTTAATTGCAGCGATGGCCCAAAGCAGGTAAGTCGACCTCCCTCCCCTCCCAGACTCTTTCGGAGAGAAACTCACTTTACAACGATGATCTCGATAATCTCGTCCTCCCTCCACGGCCAGCTGTGACGGCAGCGGGGGCTGGCTTCACCCCTTTGCTTTAGGCGCTTACAACAACGCGGACGGACCAAGAGGGAGGGACGGTTTTCAGACATTGTCCAACGAGCGCCAGGAAAGAGCGACCCCCAAGGGCAGGAAAGCCAACAAGGAGCCCTGCCTGTGGCCCGGCCGGTGCCTGGAGAGGTCCCCGGGCCACAACCTAGACCTCCCGGTACATGCAACACGATAAGGGGCTCGGAAGGTCCGACCTCGCGGTGGGGTCGAAGTTCACCAGATGCTACCCAGCTCCCACCCTAATTCATCCAGGAAGCTCCAGGGGGTGGGGGGACACCACAACTCATTCCGTGAAGCTGGTGTTACTTTGACTCCAGACAAAACCAGACAAAGACACGGCAGGCAAAGAGATGGCAGGCCCGTCGCCCTCACAGCACAGCCACACAGACCCTCCACAGAGCGTTAGCACAGGGAAACCCATAATATCCAGCAAGGATAACACACCATAGCCGGGGAGGTTTTATCCCCTGAGCGCAGGCTGGCTTAACCTTTGCTAATCGATCGAGGTAATTTGCTCCATTAATATTCCAAATTGGAGACACTGACATTGGTACTTGAGCATCTCAACAGATGCAGATGAATCATTTCACGAGATCCAATATCCAGTCATGATTAAAATTCTCAGGAGTGGAAGGGAACCTGCCCAGTCCGACGAGGGTACCTGCAGGGCGTCTGCGGCCGTCACTGTCCTTTGGTGCTGACAGACCTAGTGGAGCGACCAGAGACTGGGAACGGGGCACGGTGTCCACTCATCACTTCCACACTGTCCTGGAGATCGCACTCAGTGCAGCTGGCAGGAACAGGATAGGAATGGCATGCAGATTGGAAAGGAGACAGCAAATGGTCCCTATTCACAACGAACAAGATTGTCTAGGCAGGAAAAACTAATAGACAAACTCGGCCTATCAATTTCAAGGACACGAGGAGATGCAATCAATTTTATTTCTATGGACCAGCACAAACAATCAGAAAGCGACATTTCTTTTTAAATACTGAGTGAAGCAGCATTAATGAGATCCTTAGGAACACATTTGACAGAACAAGCTCAAGATCTGTGTGATGAAAATGACACCATTTTGCTGAAAGACGTTGCAGAAATCCTAAGCAAAGGGAGAGAGACCGTGGTCATGAGTGGAAGATGCAGTTTTGTTAAGGTTTCAGGTTTTCCCAATTAATCTATAGATTCCCTGCAATCTCAGTCAAAATCCCAGAAATGGACAAGCAAAACCCCTGGAATATTTCAGAACAAAATTTCAGAGCTTGCAGGGGAAAAAAAGAATAAAGAAGGGAAGAAAGAAAGAAAAAAAGACAGGAAGAAAAGACAGGAAGGAAGGAAAGAAAAAGGAAGGAAGGAAGGATCAGAGCTAGAGGACATACGTGACCTGGCTTCAAGATTTATTATTAAGTCATAGTAATTGAGACAAGGAGGTTCCGATGTAAAGACAGATGTATAGATTAATGGGGTAGAACAGGAATTCTAGATATAGACCCAAACATACCTGCCATTGACATAGGAAAAATGCAGCAAACACAATGGAGAAAGGATCATCTTTTCAACAAATGCATGGACATTTGTTGTCCTTATGAAGAAAACAATTGGATCCCTACCTCACACCATTCACAGAAATTAAAAATAATTAAAGACTTATACATTTTAATAGACTATAAAGATTTTAGAAGGAAGCAGAGAGGTACATTTTTATATCCTTTGGGAAAGAAAAATGTGTGAAGTAAACAAGAAACCTGGAAACTATAAAGAAAATGATTGACATATTTTACTTGTAAAATCTTTTTTAAATCTTCTCCTTGACCAAAGACACTGTTTTAAAAATTCAGAAGACATGCAACTGACTGAGAAAAAATATTTGCAATCCCTAAGGTAAATAAAGGATTACTATTTAGAAAATATGGAGAGCTCTTACAAGTAAATAAGAAACTCATAACAAACAGAGCAAAGATTGCAAACAGCAAACAGGCAACTAAGAGGTGAAAATGCAATTAGCATCATTCGAAGAAATTAAAATTAAACTTTAGTGAGATCACAGTTTGTCTCTAAACTGACAAATACTGGAAAATAGTGAAAATATCCCAATGCTGGCTCTTGTGTGGGGATGAAACCAGTCAGACCATATGTGTGATTGTGTGTACGTTTGTAAACCCTACTTATTGGGCACTTTCCAATGTTAAGAAAAATTGTAAGTGAGTGGACCCTTTGATTGTGCAAATGCATTTCTATGAATCTAGCATACAGAAATTAGTGTATGTTCCTGATTGTGGATATATTGGTTTCCAATTATTTTTGTAACAAATTCCCACAAACGTCATGGCCTAAACAAAGAAAAATTATTTATTCTATCACAGTGTGAAGATCAGAAATCTAAAATCAAGGTGTTGCTAGGACTCTTAGGAGGACCCTTGTGATTACTTTGGACCCACAAGGTGAACCAGGATAACCTTTCCATCTCAAGGCACTTAACTTCATCACATCTTCAGAATGCCTTTTGCTGGGTAACACATTCTCCAGCTTTGGTGATTAGGAAGTGCACATCTTTGGGAGGGGGAACCGTTAGTCTGTCTACCACACAGCTTGTCCCAGGATATTAATTGCAGCATTATTCGCAAATGTAGAAAACCAGAAAACCCAAGGTCCATCACTATGGGAACGGATCCATGAAAAGTCAGAAGCTGCTCCAGTCCAATGGTGTACTATTCAATCATTAAGAAGAATTAAACTTACCTCTTCATACTGACATGAAAAGACTCCTAAGACACATTGATTAGCTGGGGATATATACAGGATAATCCCGTTCATGCAAAATAATCCTGATGATGGTGACGGTAGTGGTGGTAACGATGGTGGTGATGATGGTGGCGATGGTGGCGATGGTGGTGATGGTGATGGTGATGGTGATGGTGATGGTGGTGATAGTGGTGGTGATGGTTGTGCTGGTGATGGTGGTGATGGTGGTGTTGATGGTGACGGTGATGATGATGGTGATGGTGATGGTGGTAGTGGTGGTGGTGATGGTTGTGTGGTGATGGTGGTGATGGTGATGGTGATGGTGACGTGGTGATGATGATGGTGATATCAGAGAGACATGTGAATGCATAGAAACAGAGAACCGGACGGAGACACTCACACCAAAAAGCAAGTAATTAAGGTGGTTGAGTCTGAGCACGTGGCAAAGAAAAGAAACTTGCCAATCTTACTCTAAAGACATTTTTACTTGAATAATTCAAGATCGAAATGTGTTTACCGTTTATGTAGTAACACCACGGACAGCAAACAAAGCACACTGTTGGTCCAGTTCCCGTGCCCAGCATTTCCACATCCTGTGAAGCCAAAATTCTTGTCCCCACCTTACAGATGGAGAACCTGAGGTCAGAGAGCAGGGACCCGTATCCCCGCGTGAGTGGCAGATGTGCTTTCTACCCAGGTCCCTTCCGTCCCTGGCCTGTGTCTGTGAGCGTCAGGCCCATGACAGGGACTCGTGACTTGATTCCCTCCCCCTGTCGACTCACCACAGCACACTGCCAAGGACTCCCCCCTTGACCAAATGTTCGACAGGCTTCTCTGGGCCCTCTAGGCAGGGGCTCTGCCTCGAGGCCTATCTCTGCCCTGCGAAGCCCAGTTTCAGCTGCTACATCAGTGCGGTGGGGAGCCTCTCCCACCCTTGAGACCCGCGGGGCTCCTCACCCCCCACCCTCCACAACTAAGTCCCCGGCTGCCCTTAGGAAGAGCCCTGTAGGCCAGGTTGGCAGAACGCCCACCTCGGGTGCCTAAGCAAGTTCTGCTTAGTGACTGTCTGCCACCTTCCACACCTGGTTGTACTCAGGATTAAGGGCGGCCCCCTCCAGGGCGGCCGGCGAAACCTAGGGCAGCGAGGAATGAAGCCTACCTTGCTGTCGCTAGCAAGGGTCCAGATATGCAGAGTCTGCTGCAGGAAGGGGGTCTCCGAGCCCCGCCCCACCACCTGATCGCAGCTTCCCCCCACCCACGTGAGCACCGCGGAAGGGCGTTCCAACCCCTCGGTGAGTACATTTCCACCGGTGTGATCACAGAGTTCTATACCACAGGGTTAGCAGGTGGATAGGCAGCTGGCTTTGGTGTTCGGGAAAACTAAAAATTGTCAGTGTTTTACATTGGAAATTGGTTCATCAAAGCAGATGCTTGGAGCTTTCATAGTCCACATGCCCAAATAATGAGACCGGAACTGATGAATTTTTACTTTGCTTTGATCATTTTTGTCCTAATGATCTGAAGCTTTTTATTGTCAGAGAAGGAGAAAAAGAATAGTTTACAAAAGGGTAAACCAGAGAAATCTGAGCACACAGCCCTGCAGGCGGCCGGGTCGCTGTTGCTTCCACACTGCAGTGAGTCCTAAACACGTGTCGTCGGCCGGGCCCAGGATGAAGTCGCGTTCTCTGAAGGATACGGCAAAGCCACATGTGTGTCCCCGTCTGCGGAAGGCTCTCATCTGTCATAGAGCCCCTCCAGGAAGCACCGACCACAGCGGGGCGCTGCACCCTCTGAGCCGGGGGAGGGGGGGGCCCTGCCGGGGGCGGGCGGCTGGGCACGTGGCTGCTTCTCAGGCTGACCCCACCATCCCTGCACAAAGCCCGTCTTCTCTCCCCGCACCTGCAGCGGCACATCTCAGAGGCGAAGGTGTGCAGGATTACTGGGGGGTCACCCGGAGATGGGACGCTGGAGCGGGCCAGATGGCGACGCCCCGGCAGGTGTCCAGACCTCGGAGGGGCGGCTGCTGTGCGTGGGCTGGCTTCAGGTGCAGGTGCTTCCTGTCCGCCTATCAGCTTTATGGCTCCAGTGTGCCCTTCTGGGCCCATCAGCTTCTGGAGGTGCTTCAATACCCCACCTTCCTCCTGCACACGAGCTTCTTCCATTTCATCACCTAGAGAACTCCTATTCACCCGCAGAGCCTCAGCTAAAATGCCCTTCTTGATCAACCGTATAAATTGGGATGCCCTGTCGTGTGCCTTGTAGCGCGTTGTCCTTTCTCTCTCTTGGCATGTCAAGATGTGAAGCGACTTACGTGTGAGGCTGTCCGTCTCCTCCGTCTCTCCCTCTGGACAGCGGCGTCCTTCCGAGCGGGGATGCGTGGAACCTGCCGGGAGCTCCACTAGTGTTTGGCAGACGGCCTGGCTCAGGAGAGGGCTCAGTGTGCATTAAGAATCCACGACCTTTAGTCCCTAGTGTTTCCCCCGGAGACGCAGAGGCCGTGGAGGGGACTCGCAACGGCGGCGGGGACAGGCCTGGAGTGCCCCTTCCCGCCCGCACGTCTGTGGAGCACCTGCTCCTTGAAAAAGAGCTGGCTGAGATCCGTGTCGGCCCCGACGCCAAGGGGCGGCCGGCTTTCCTTCTCACTCAGAAGCAGAAAGCTGTTCTTATCAGAGAGACTGCTGGCACCAGGGAGCAGGTGGAGGAGGTATTTTCGGGCTTGGAAGGGGCCCCAGAGCCTGTGAAATCGCACTGAGTAGGCAGCCACCTACCCCACCTAAATATAAAGCCGGTCCCAGCTGCCTCCAGCTGGACCCGCCTCCCCAGCCGACACCGCCCCCTCGCGCGGCTCCAGAAGGGGAGCCCAGGCTCCCCCGTTCTGCACGAGCCTCCCAAACCACCCTTCTGCCGAAAGCCACTCCCCGCTGCCCCGTCCCAATTTCCGACTATTTCCAGGGTTGGATCCTGGCGGGGGATCGTGGCTATTTGGAGAGTTGGTGGTGCGTTGGTAAGACAAAAAAGGTGCAGGAAAGAGGCCACGCCTCTGACATGCATTTTAAAGGATCCAGAGTCCTCTGCTTGGTTCACCGGATCCTCCCTTTCCTTTCAAGGCCCTGGGGATGTTCAAGGTCATCTCCAGCACAGCTCCGCCAGCATGGTGGAAGGGGCACAGATGTCGGAGCCCGGGCTCCAGATCTGCCCTTCCCTTTTCCTAACACGTGACCGTGGACAAGGAGCTTCCCCTCTGTGTCCTTCCTGCTGGAACAGGGCAGTAACCCCCAGGCCAAGGAGAGCCATGTGCAGGGACATGGGCTGGCCCATGGGAGGTGCTGGAAACCCTACAAGAAAGTGCTGGATCCAGCAGGCTATCAGGCCAGGCCAGTCTATTCCGAAGCCTGACACATCAGCATTGAGTCTCTGTTCCAGAGCCATCTGAGGGGGGTGCCCCTATCTCTAGGACATGGCCTCCGTGTGGACAGGTTTGGAGGCTCCCTCCAAGGGAGCCAAGCCTGCTGCCTACACCTTGGTCAGGAAGAAGGGGCCAGCAGGCTGTGGGAGGCGGGGGAAGAGGCAGCCTCTGGCCCTGATGGGTAGCGGTCAGGAGACCCACCCAGCCAAGAACTGGGCAGATAGTTCAGCCCCAACCAAGTCGGCCCCAGCACCGGGCCCCCTGTGTGCTGATCAACCCAGAGAGACCCACCTGCCTGGCCTGGGGGCCCGGGGGTGGCATGGCCTGGGGGCCCGGGGGTGGCATGGGCGCCGGCCACAGCCAGTGGCTGCTCTGCGCCCAAAGTGGGAGCGGGCTGAGATCCAGCCACCGCTGGGGATGCAGGCGGGAGGGTTTTCAAGGACTTTTCTAGCCTCACTCTGTTCCCGTAGAGCAGAGCGCCTGTCACTGTCTTTGGGAGCTGTGACTGCTCTCACCTGGGCCTTCGCCCGACGCACAGCACCTGCACAGGGTGTCCGGCCAGGCCTGCCTCTCTGCTTCCCTGTGCGTTTCCCATAGCATCTCCCTGCACCTGCCTCCAGGCCGGGCGGGCTGGAGATGGGCGCCCCGCAGGGCGGCTCCCCAGGCGGCCTACGGGAGCGGGGAGGCACGGGAGCGGCCATGCTAGGGGTGGTGGGGAGAAGCCACCAGCACCGCTGGGCCTTTGCCAGGGATGTTTGGTGCTTAGGGAACAAATCTGGAGTGTATGTGTGTCCGGGGCGGGGGAGGGCACTGTCAAACCCCTGTGCGGAAGGGGAATGCGGTTGCTTCTCCCGAGTGTGTGCCCTGAACCCGATGCCCTGTAGGTGTCCTGGCCATCGGCTCCCACTCATCTCATGAGCCCCAGTTCTGCCTCACGCTGTGTCCCTGCCACACACTAGCTCAGACCCCAGACCAGCTCCGCAGGGATGTCATCAGCCCCATCCTGCTGTCCCCTCTGAGGCCACCCAGCCCAGCAAAGCTCCCCCAGGGGACGCGTGCCTCAGCTGCCCCCCACCTCCAGGCCCTGATCCTGGCCCACCGTCACCCCCTCTGCCCCTCCTTGGGCTCTTCTCACATGCTCACGCTCGCTCCCTCCCTCCCTCACCCCTGCCCCATCACCTCCTAAGTGCCTGGGGGGTGGGGCAGCCAGACCCCCCCTTAAACCCCAGCTCAGCCTCATGGGAGCTCTGACCCTGGGCTCCAGGCCTGGGCTTTCATCTCCTCCTGAAATCAGAGCGGCTGAGGCACACACCTAGGGGTGCATCAGGAAGGTGGGGGCACGTCAGCTGTGGCCAGGAGATGGTATGACAAGATCCTGTGGCTGTACAGGGACCCGGTAGCAGGTCCAGCGGCCAGAAGCAGACCTACAGTCCCAGGTAACCCCGGGCTTCCTCCCACCTGCCTTTGGGACTCAGTCTTGCCATTGATCGTCAGCCGCGGGCCTCTCTGCCGCGGGCCTCTCTGTGTCAGGACAGGAGGAGCCTCCAGGAGGGCCCCGAGGCATCGAGCTGGCGTATTGGCCAGGCTCTGCGGGAGGACACTATCTTCTCAGCTGTGGTTCCTCCTCACGGAAACCACAGAGTGAGACCAAATGATCCCTGAGCACCCCAGCAGCTCACCTCTCCAACAACGTGTGCACAGCTCCTTCACAACCACGGCACTCCCTTGCACACCTCCAGTGACAGCGTGCTCACTCCCTTCCAGGGCAGCAAGGGAATCTTACCGGGTGACTCACTTGCAGCCAGCTCTAGATTACCTGTGGCCTGTCTCTGGCAGGTGACACCCCCCCATGCCCAGTACTGCACTCCATGCCCACAAGCTGTCCTCTTTGGGGTCCCAAAGGCTGACCTTGACCTCAGTAGGACCCTGCCAGGGCAGCCCTGGAGCCATGAGCATGCAAAGCCCATGGGTACAGCGTCCAGGGCAGCCTACTTCACTCCCTTTGGCTCCAGCAAAACCAGCCCCTCACTTCCCCAGGCCCGAGTCCAAAGAAGGACACGCCCACGGCACCTGCAGGGCTCCCTCCTGGCCGCCTCCATGGCTCAGCCCCAGGGAGCACAGCCTGGTTCCAGCTGCGCCTCTCCGGACCCGCAGGGCCTGCAGGAGGGCGCTCCCGGCCGTCCCTTCCAGCCCGGACTTTGGGACTGACTCCAAGCCAGGTGACCTACCCCACCCCACCCCTCGGTTGTGGTGTGCTTTGGCTGAATCGGATGCCAGACGCCGGAGCAGCTGGTGGCTGGCCTGTCCTGTCCTGACCTGAGCCTTGCGGCGGCTCTGCTCAGGAGGGCGCCCCCCCCACACACCCTCGGGGCAGGTGCAGGCTCTCGGCTCCCCAGCCGGGACTCTCGGCGCTCCAGGCAGAGTGTGGTTTCCTTTTCTGTGATGGACGGTGCTTTTTTCCGCTCTGTGATCTGGGAAGTCCCTATAATTCAGCCCGTGTGTCTCATCATATCCCGGGTGAGCTAAGGGAAAACCCTTTTCTGGTCTCAAAGAGCGATGAGCTTTTAGAAAACCATCTTCTCCTTCATCCCAAAGAGCAGGCTCCTCTCACTCGGCTGCCTCTCGCCGTGCCCCCCTCTGGCTGGGAGCCTGGAGCCGGCAGGCGGCCACCGGCCGGGCTCCGCAGCTCTCCCAGGCCCACGCGGCGGGGGACGGAGGGTTCGCCCGCAGCTTCCGAGAGATCCCCGACCTCAGACTGATTAGGACACATGCCCGAGGCCCCTGCTCGCTCACCAGCGGGTCACATCAACGACCCCCACAACCCTAGCTGGGCCAAAGTGAAAAGTGTCTGCAGAGCCCGGGGTGTGAGATGCCAGGGAGCGGCAGAGGCGGCGCGCGGGGCCCGGGGTGTGTCCGGGGCAGACGGCCGCAGCTCCCGGCCACCAGACCAGAGTGTGGACCCCAGCTCTGCTCACAGCCCGGCTTCCTAATCTGTGTGACTGGGTGGCCCTCGGCGGGCTTGTGGGAGAACCTGAGCCACAGCCCATTTGGCCTCAGCAATGTTCCTGAGACGCGTTCACAGGAGCAACCGCTAGTCCGCCGCCGGCCGTGCGAGCCTGCGCGCAGCTGCACTGGGGTCTTTCTGGAATGTAGCCATCACTGGCGGAGACACGTGACCAGCTGCCAGGGAGCCCCGTGGCTTGAATGCCTTCGACCACCATCTTCTTGTCTGCAAAATGCCCCCTCCCCGGGCACAGGCAGACCCCGGATGCTGACGCCCGGCCGACAGGGCTCCCGCAGCCGGGAGCTTGCAGCCCAGGGGCGACGCCCGGCTCTGTTGCGGCCACAGTGATGCCAGGCTCTTGGCACAGGCTTGGGGTTGTGGGAGCAGAGGACGTCACCCCAGCAGCTGCCGGGGAGACACCTCCTTCCCCCACACCGTCCCGTGCCCTCGCCTGCCCAGCACTCACCCACCAAACCACTCCACCCCTCGCCCTCCACTGCCAAGCTCTGGTCCTTCCACTGCCCCGTGCCTTGTCCCTCTGCTGCCTGGAGGACCCCAGCGACGCCTGCCTTGTCACCACACCTCAGTCTTGTCCCCAGTCTGTCCCCACTCCTGGGGGAGCCTCTCCTGCCTGAAGCCTATTGCAGGCTCAGAATAAAACAGACCCCTGAGCTCCACCTCTGGGTGGGGCTCATGGCCTGGTGTCCCCATCCTCCTGCTGGTGTCCACACACCACCACACGCCCCTCACCCCCTCCAGGCCTTGGCACACCTTGTGCCCCCACCACTTTTCCCACGAGAGCTGTCCCGGACGCGGGTGCTGAGGCAGACACCCCACTCCATCACCATTCTGGTCCCAGGTGCCTCCTATCCCAGCTGTCCCCAGGCTTTCGTGGGGCGGATTCCCCTTAACCCAGGACTCGGGCTGTGTCCCAGGATTCAGCACAAATCCAGTGCCTGGAAGTCCGCACTGAATGTTTGATGAGTGACTAACTGAATGATCTGGGAGCCCCAGAGCCAACTCCGGACCATGGCACCTGCTCTGAGCACAGGTGTTACTGACGGGGGGCGAGCATGGCTGGGCGGGGCTGTGCCTCTAGGGAAGAGTGTGTCCACGGACCCCTGCCACAGCCACACAGGGATGCTGGGGCATAGGGTCAGAAGGGGGACAGAGCTGGAAGCCTCCCCCTGGCCAGGAGAAAGGCTCAAGTTTGCAGGGGGTACAAGCGGCCATGCTCCTGGGAAGACCCAGCCATCCTGGCTGCCAGGGTCACCTCCCTGGCACCTGTCTGGCCTCACACGTGGCCTGCCCCTTGCACAGTGTGCTTGCTGTCCCTTGTCCACGGGAGCCACAGCTATCCCCTTAGTCCTTGCCCTGACCCCTGCCCGGCGCTGCAGGCTCACAGAGAGAGAAGGGACAAGCTTAGACGGGTCACCCGAGGGCCCAGGCAGGCGGGCTCCAGAGCCCCATGCCTGGAGGCATTAACCAGCCGATTTCTAGCCCCCTCTCTTCCCCACCTCTCCGTGTCCCCACATCGGGGGTGCCGGGACCAGAACCAGCCACCTTCCCCTTCAGGGAACAAAGGAACGCACAGATGCCGTGGGCCTGAGTAGCTACGACAAAGTACAAAGTGGCCCCCTCGAGGGAGCCCGTCCTGACACCAGATGGCCTTTGTCCCCGCCAGTGGGAGCGGGAGGGGCGCTCCCACTCACTAACCACCGGCAGCCGCGGCCCCTCCGTGTGGCGGGGACGGGGGCTCCCCCTGGGCAATCTATTTGGGGCTTCACTTAGCACCCCACAGCTGCCGCACAGGCCTGGAGCTCGGGTGCGGGCAGGGCCGCGATCAGGAGGCTGCAGGGGAGGACCCTTCCTGCCTCTTCCAGCTCCTGGTGGCCCCAGGGCTCCTGGGCCTGCGGCCGAGGGGCCCCCGATCTCGGCCGTCACACGGCCTGTCCTTCTGTGTCTGCGCCCCCCTCTTCTCGCAAGGAACCCAGTCTTTGGATGCAGGGCAGGGCCCACCCTAACCCAGGAGGATCTCATCTCGGGATCCTTAATGAGTTACATCTGCAAAGACCCTGTGGCCAAACGAGGTCACGTTCTGGTCTCTGGATGGACGTGAATGCGGCAACACCCTCTGCCCCCACAGGGATCGCCCCGGCCCCTCCAAAGCATGGGGCACAGAGCAGCCGCTCCGCAAGCCGCCAGGATCGGTCGGGATGACGAGGACCCAGGAGCTCAGGTAGCCCCACCCCCACCGCTGGGGAAAACTGAGGACCGAGAGGCTGTGGGCCGGCCGAGCCCGCAGTGAGCTGGCAGCGGAGCTGGGCTTGGCTCTGTCTGCGGGGGAAGGACCGAGCCTCTGTCCTCCTGGTTCCGCAGGCAGCTGGGAGGGGCCACGGGCCCCCCCCCCCCCCCCGCCGCCGTTCTGTCTTCCTGGGTACGTAAATAAGCAGCTAAACACTCAGGCCCTGGGTGCGATCGCGGCAGCGGTGACAGACAGCAGCAGACGGGGCTGGCATGTGGGCTCCAAAGCTGGTGTTTCGGGGACAGTGGACCCAGGGGGCCATCTGGAGGCGAGGGTGCAGCAGGGGTGCTGGGGGATGAGGAGGGGGAGCCGCAGGGGCTGGGAGGCCAGCGGGGGTGAGATGCGCAGGGACAGGCTGGGGCAGGGTCCCCTCCGTGGGGGCGGGCACAGGGAGGCCCCTCCCGGCAGGGTCCAGCAGCATGCGGACGGCATGGTTCCCAGTGCAGACCTGGGGTGCTTAGGTCTTGGGGTCTCCTCTGGAGAGAAGGGGGAACAGCCGGCCGCAAGCCTCCCTCTCCTTCCTTCCTCGTGCCCCCTCCCCGCCACAGACAGACGTGAGACTGGGGACGGCGGCCCCGGAAGCCTGGGCGCCTGACTCCGTCCTCTCCAGCCGGAGTGGGAGGGGGCAGCACCCGCCTCGGGCACATGGACCTGGGCCCTGGGCCAGAGAGGCTGCCGGCCAGGAGAGGGGCTGGGAGTGGCCCCATCTGCAGGGGCAAGGAGAGGAGAGAAGAGGAAGTGGAGGAGGCGGCAGGAGAGGGGCCCTGGGGGCAGAAAGAGGCCCACAGCCCGCAGCCTGCAGCCCTGCCATGACCCGTCCTGTGCACCCCCTCCACCGCCCCCATCCTGCCATCAGGCGGCTCAGCCCCATCAGCCCTGCTCTTCCCCCCACACCCCTGCCCTCTGAGGAGCCTTCAGGGGCCAGCAGGCCTACCTGTTTCCTTCCGCGTTCTCTTTTTTTGAACCAGACTGAGCGGAAGGGAAGGAATGCTAACCCGGACAGGAACACAGGGCTTGGGACCGGGAGAGGTTGGCTTGTTTATCCTGATTTCCAGGTGTCCTGGAGGGAGAGCACGGGTGTGTAGGGAAGCAGACTGTGGGGAGCAGCAGGGGCGGGGGTTTCAGGAGACCGAGAGGCCGCATGCTGCTTCCAGGCCTGCTAAGTTCCAGGGACGTCCTCCCGTATTCAGAGACGTTTCCTGCCTGCTGGACTGGATTTCTCCAGAAAACCCCCGAGACTGAACCCCGAGGTCTCCAACTGCATCAGCACCTCCCGCCACTCCTGGGGACCTCCTGGGCACGAGGGCCATGGCAGTGTCACTGTACTGTCCCTGGCTACCACCCCAGGGCCCCCTGGGGGCCATCAGAGACCCCTGCCCATCGCTGGAGCCCTGATTCCCAGCTGGGCAGCCTGTCTCCGCACCTCCTGGGGGTCCAGCCAGGTGACACTGGGGTCAGCCCCCAGGCTCCCGGAACATGGGTTCAGGGTGGGCATGGACACCGAGGAGGACCTTGCTGTGTTCACCCACCGTGGAGTCCCAAGTTAGCTTCCCGGGGCGGCCCTGAAGGTGAAGGACGACAGAGTGAGATGAAGAACGCAGGAGAGACAGCGCTTCCAAGCGGGCCCAGCCACGCCCCAGCCACGCCCCCAACCACGTCCCAGCCACGCCCCCAGCCACGCCCCAGCCACGGCCCAGCCACATCCCCAGCCACGCCCCAGCCACGTCCCAGCCACGTCCCCAGCCACGTCCCCAGCCACGTCCCCGGCCACGTCCCGCCACAGCAGCGAACACAAACAGGAACACATCAATGGCCTCGCCTCCTTTCAAGCTCTCCTTGCTCCCCTCGGGGATGGCGTCCTGGAAATTTATCAAACCGGGCTTTTAGGCATGTTTCTGATCTGGCTCTTTGGGAATTAACCCCCAGGACTCGGGATGTGCACAGCGGCTCATTAGCTGCCTCTCTCTCTCTCTGCAGAAGCCACGCGTTTGATTTCAGCCCTACAGGATCCGCGTCCCAGCAAAGGCCGGGTAACTGAGCTGCACAGAGGCTCGCGGCCAGCCCCGCGGGAAGACCTGGGCAGGAGGTGGGGCACACGCACATCTGAGAATGGTGCAGCCCAGGGACCCCAAAAGCTAAAAGACCATTGTTAAGACAGGCGGTTGGAGGACACAGCCGAGCCCTGGGCACAGACGCTTCGGAGAGAGGTGAAGGGCCCACGCCAGGGGACAGGGCAGGTCCTCCGTTGATCCCTGCACTTGAAGGTGGGCATGACCAGGTGGCCCTGGACAACAACCCAGGACAGCGGGGCAGACACTGCGTGAGAGCGTCTGGAGCAGGGGGTCAGCTCTACGGCCTTCCCCTTGGAGGCAAAGCTCTGATGTGGGACCAACTCCCGTGGCTTCACCAGGCCCAGGGACGGTCCAGCTCTGGACTCTCCCCTGGAGAAGCAAAGCGTGGCCACCGGCCTTGGTGTCAGCGGGACCCAGCGCAGTGGCCCACACTGCCCGGAGACCCGGGGGGACCCTGCCGGGGCCAAAGCATGTGGCATCACTGAGCAAAGTCACTAACATGAGAGACAAGGGGTAAACATCGCTGTCAGGAGTCCCCGAGGGCCCTGCACGGGCCGGGGGTTCCTCCTCCCATCACGCTGCCTGCGGGAAGGGCTTGTTCGTTACCCCCGTTTTGCAGATGCAGAAACTGAGACCCAGGGAGGCACAGCTCTTCCCAAGGTCACATGTCTGGAAGCAGCAGAGCCTGGTCCTGCGCCACCGACACACAACAAAGTTGCCAGTTCCTGTCTGGGACCCAGTCCGGGAGTCAGCAGTGTGTCCGGCCTGGTGACCACCTGTCCCTGTCACAGTGGGCGAGTGTCAGGTCTGGCACTCACTGCTCCGCGAGCCTCTGAAAGCCCACCCCGGACCCTCCCTCCTGCCGTGGAAGGGGCAGGCTAGGGCGAAGGAGGCCATTCGGAGGCTGCGGGGGGCCGTGCTGGCCCTTCCGGCCGCATGCCCTGAAGCCCACGCCAGTGCACCTTAGGTCGGGCAACAGAGGCTCAAGGACAGCCTGTCCTGCAGCCTCAGGACCTCCAGCCTGAGCTCCGTGAATGTCCAGGAAGCGGGGTGGGCAGTCAGAAGCAGCCCCGTTTCCAGGAAGGGCCCTGCAGCCCCCCGCCCCAGCCAGCCCCAAGGTCACAGGAAGGGGAAGCCTGCTGCCGAGAAGCGGGGGCTTTGACCCGCGCCAGGCCAGCACGTGGGTTCTTCCGAGTCCTAGGCCAAATGTTCTAGCTCTCCCTCGGCTGCGCAGTGTGGCCCCGTGTGGCACAGCACAAAGCAGACCGTCCCCTACCTCCTGCCATCCGGTGCCCCAAGGCGCAGCTTGCCGGGTGGAACCTGAGGTCACCGAACTCTTAGCGAACATCTGCCATTTGGTCCCCGTCACGCCACGAGTCAAAGGAGAAGTTGTCTGCGGCGTCACTGCTCCCGTGGCAGGAGTGAAGGGCCACCCCTCGGCCACTTGGAAAGGGGACACAGCCCACGGGGTCCTGCGGGCAGCACAGAGATGGAGCCCAGGGAGCAGCGCAGCCGCCCGGGGACCACATCAGGTCCGTGTCCGGACCAGGGAACCCTGCAGAGAGCAGCTGCTCTCTCGGTGATGACCCGTGGCAGAGCAAATGAAGCGTGCCCCGGAGAGCACGGCCAGCTGTCACGCCTAGGGGAGGCGCCCACCGAGCGGCAGGTGTGTCCCATGGGGTCACCGTGCTCTCCGTGGCTGCAGGAAGAAGGCCACACGCGCCTCCTCAAGTAGGCTGCTTCGTACAAGAAACGGGCCGGTCCTCCCTGAGAAAACGGCCCTTAGACTCAGCCTCCAGGCCCCTGTGCCCCGTGCCACGTGGGTCCCTCTGAGCGGTCCACGCCCCAGAAGCGCAGGACCCCCTCCACGCGGGGGGCCTGTCGTCGCCCGTGCTGGAGGCTTCAGTCCCAGCTGCCCACCTAGCAGCTCCCCGCTGTGCACCCACACACACGCACACTCAGAGCAGCGCAGGAGCGTGGGCATGCACACACACACACGACCCACGTACACACACACACACGTGCTCCCTCATCTGCACACACGTGCGGGACCACACGGGTAAGGGCACGGCACGCTCGCGCGCGCACACACGCACACCGAGGACACGGCTCTTACTTGAACATGCGTGTGCACACTCCCACACGTGCAGGTGTACGCACGCATGTTTATGCCCACGGCACACACCTGTTCTCTGCACGTGTACACACACGTACATGTGCACAGACACAGGCGCACACACATTCCTTCCTGAAACCTGAGCCGCCCCAGGCCCGCGCCAGCCACAAGGAGAGGAAGGCTGTTCACCGGTGGTGCCGGTCTGAATGGAAAGTGCCAGAAGACTTGCACTTCAGGCTGTTTTGAGGTCTGGGGAACCCTGGCGAGGCCGGGAACGTCGGAGCAGTGTCCCTGCTGCTGAGCCAGTGCCTAGCCGCGCCAGCTCTACTCAGTCCAGCCGCCGGTGAGGGAAGAGTGCCTGATGACCCATCCATGGCCCGCAGGCCCACTCGGGTCTTGATGTGGATGCGGTCCGGCCCAGGGAGCCCCACAGCCCCGTCACCCGTCTGAGCACACAGGCACTTTGCGGGCACTTCGCAGGCCTCTCCGCAGGGCCCGACATCCCACCGGCCCTCAGACACCCTCAGAAACCTCCCTTTCCTTCCTCTGCCCGGCTCACAGGGTCACCGTGGGCTCCCTGATTGCTAATTGTTGGGAAGAAGGTGACGGCCTCCACTTTGCTGACAGACCCCAACTGGACTTGCTCCGGGACTTTTCAGGGACTGTCCCTGACCGGTCTCTGCCACACCCCAGCCACAAACGCCCAGCCGGCTCGCTGGCACCCGGCCCACGGTGCGTCCGGCAATACCTGCCCATGGGCTCCCACACACGACCCCCGTGGGGTACACCTGCTCGGCCTCAGGGGCAGAGCCACTCGTGGGAGTGAGTTGCCCGCCTCCCCGAAGGAACCAACAGTCCCTTTAGCGCCCAGCTCCTAGCCAGGCGGCCAGGGACTCTCGGGCGCAGCTGGGAGGGAAGCCACGTGGGGCTCTGCTCTCAGCGGTGGGAAAATCCCTGTGGGCTGGTGTTGGTACAGGGGATGGATGCGGGGAGTGGGCAGCTCTCGGCAGCCCTGCGAGGCCGGAGGACCAGGCGTGGACGCTGCCGGGAACACGCAGCCACAGCCCCCCGCCCCACGCCCCGGCTGCTCTAGCAGAAACACCCCCGTCCAGTCTCCCACAGGTCCTCACGGATCAGTCTGGGAACGGATGCCCGAAGCTCCACGAACCTGCCCCGAGCCACGGAAGGCGCCGTCACCAGGGCACTGGCCGGAAGGACGACCTCCCCAGCTCCCGGGCCGCCTCCAGTCTCCAGGGCAGGGTCTTTGATGCCGCTGCTGATTGGCCAAGCCAGGTCACACGGCCACACCTGCGCCGCAAGGGAGTCTGGGAAAAGCAGTTCTGGGACTTCAGCTGGGGAGGGGGTGCTTCGTGTGGGCACGACCAGATCGTGGAAGCGGACACGGACTGCTGACCACTGGCCCCGGACTTGCTCTTCCCCGTCTTCCCCTCCACCCCGGCCCGGGGTAAACGACCCCACCCCCCCGGCCACACAACCCACCATCTGGGGACAACCGTCCCCCACGCACTGCGCCCCCAGTGCCAGCCGCAGGAGCCCCACTGCCCCCGACACATAGCCAGATCCGTCCGCCGCCTCCCCGCCGCCTCTCCCACCCGCCCCGCCTCCTCCTCTCGTGCGGACCGGCCGTGCTGGGCTTCCCTCTGTCCCTCGCGGGCTGGGGCCAGGGGTCGGCAGGGACTCTGCTCGCCCAGCGCACCCCAGCCCCCATCCTTAGCTGTCGTCTCCGAGACCTGCTTGTCTCTGCTCTGGTCACAGTCCTTCCCCCCACGACCAGGCTAGGCTCACTCTGTCTGCAGGGAGCCGTGTGGACACAACACCGCGGACACACACCAGGGACACACAACACCGCAGATGTGTCAGACACACAACACTGGGGACACACAACACTGCAGACACACAACACCGGGGACACACAACACTGTAGATGTTTTGGACACACTACACCATGGACACAAAACACTGCGAACACACAACATGTGGACACACGACACCACAGACACACGACACCACGGACACACAACACCGTGGACACAGAACATCGTTGCCACAGGACATCGCAGACGACACCGCGAACACACGACACCGTGGATGTGTCAGACGCACATCGCGGACACACAGCACCGCAGACAGACAGCACCGCGGACACAGCGTCTGCGCTGAGTACAGCCTCTCCCAGCCCCGCCTCTGTGGCTCGTGCAGAAAGCTCTGGGTCAGCCGGGCTGGGGGATGGAAGACCGCCACTTCACGGTCGGGGAAACTGAGGCTGGTAGCGACGGGGCTGGGAACGAGCCGGTGGGGTTCTGGGCAGTGGCTAGAGAAGCTGTGGGGACACCAGCTCACGCAGGCCTGGCCGGTGCGCATGGGAAGTGCGCGGCCCTCCGGACAACCACCTAGCAGGCTCTTTACGGTCTGGACGCCCCCAGCCTGGTCCCGCAATCGCGCTCCTACACGCCCGGGTCGGCGCCGTGAAGACGAAGGTTTGCGCACAGCCCTGACGGCGCTCACGGCAGCTTCATTCGTGATCCCCCACGGGGTCCGGCCTCCGCGGAGGAGCCGTCAGACAAGCCGAGGTCTCCCGGGGCCGCAAGGACCCCGCAGCAGCAGCGGCGCCAGCAACAGGTGCGCAGGGCAGGCGGGATGAGCCTCCAGAGAGTCACCCAGAGCGAGAAAAGGCGAACCCCGCAAGTCACATGTTGGGGCCCCTCTCTTATCGGCAAGGCGCAGTGACCGAGAACGAGTGGGGGGAGTGGGCGGTGTTGGGAGCTGGGGCCAGGAGGACCTGACCCGGGAGGGCCCCACGAGTGAGAGAAGGTCCTGGTCCCAGCACACCGGCGTCCTACGAGTATGCGTGATGCTACCACTGGGGACACGGGTGAGGGCTGCGGGGCCTTTCCTCATGGTTTCCCACAACCGCAAGTGAATCTAGGAGGATCTGGAAATCAGCAGTCGGTCAAGGGAGAACCAGAAAGGACGGGCACGGACGGGCCAGCCCGGCTCCCGGCAGCCCCTACCGCCCCAGCTCGCGTGGGCCCGCGTCTCCCTGGGCCAGAGCCTGCGGGCGGCGGCCCCCTGGGGCTGCGGCTTGGTGAGGTCCCCGCCCACGCCTCCGCTGAAAACCTCCCTGTGGAAGCCAGCACCCTCCCCGAAGACGGCCGAGCAAGTCCTGCATCCAATCAGTCATTCTCGAAGCCCCGAATCATTAGGAGCTCGTTTTCCTGGATTAAATTACCGCGTTCGGTGATTTGATTTTCCTGGGCTGCTGCCCCCACGGACCTTTCCCGGGGATGAGCCCGGAGGGGCCCCTCTCATCTGCTCGGTCTGCCGCGTGGGCCAAGGAGCGTGAGAACAGGAGTGCCCCAGACCAAGAGTTGCTGGCGGGGGCCCTGGGAAGGAGCCGGGGAGCCGTGCCTGCCCCTGGGGGAGCATGGCAAGTCATGCCTGTGCTCCAGCACGCTCCGGGCCCCCTGGCCGGCTGGGAGCAGACAGAGGCTGTGCCGAACCTGACAGAGGGACTCTCTCCAGGTTCCCAGGTCCTGCTCCCCCGAGAGAGGCTGGGCTTCCCTGTGTCCCCAGTGAGGCTGCCAGAGTGCCCACCACCCCTTCTCCTCACCCTCGGGGGGCTCCTCAGTGGAAATCCCAAACACCCGATGGGATGGGCACCCTGACACAGGGGCCGTGGCTCGGGTCCCCAGCCCCACAGGTGCAGCAGGCTGGACAGAGGTAGACAGCCCACGCTCTAGGAGGGGAAACCAAGTGCACAGGGTGCCTGAGGAGTGGACATACAGTTCTCTGGGGGCAGGACAGACAGCACAGGGGCCCCCAGGGGCAGTGAGGGTATGCGAGCCCATACACATTTCTAAGGGAGAGGGAGGGGGCTAGACACACAGAGGAGACCCTGATGGAAAGATGGACGGACAGATTAGAAGATGTGGCCCTTGACGACCGGAGGGCAGAGACCAAGCGACCCTGGGCCGCCAGGAGCCAGGAGAGGAGAGCAGCCCTGCCCACACCTCAGCCGGGAACCTTCACCTCCAGAACCAGGAGGGAGCACATCTCTGCAGTCCTGTGCCGCCCCAGAAGCTCATCCCCATCCCCGACCGGCCCAGACATTCCTGGGCTGCCGGCCGCCTCCCTGGCCACGGCGAGTGGAAGCAGGAAACACCCCCCAAGGCCCGAAAGCAGGTGTCTCCAGCTGGCTTCCAGACACGGACAGACCTGCGGACTGAAGCGACTAAGTCTCACCTATCAGCATCTCACAGGCAGGAAAACCACCCAGCTCGGCTCGTGGACACTCGTCCAACACCCCATGTCTTCTTCCTGTCGTCCCCTTCGGCTCCCAAGTCCGGGAGGCTGCTGGTGCGCGGCAGTGGGGTTGCCAAGTAGACGTACACACACACACACACACACACACACGTACACCAATGCACACCACGCACACATGGGCACACGGGCATATACCTCCTGAGCTCGTGGTCCCCAGGAGAGACCTGCCCAGAAAAGAGGCGTTTCCTGGTGAGACCCCAATGGGAAGCACAGACGGGGCAGAGCCTCCCACTGGCCCGAGCCAGGGCTCCAGGACCGCCCAGCCAGGGCAGACGTCGGGCTGAGCTCGGGACTGCGACCGTCCAGGACCGCCCAGCCAGGGCAGACGTGGGGCTGAGCTCGGGACTGCGACCGTGCAGGACCGCCCAGCCAGGGCAGACGTCGGGCTGAGCTCGGGACTGCGACCGTGCACACCCCACCCGTTCCCATCGCGCGTGGAAAGGCTCCAATATTCCTTCTTTTCCCCTTGAGGGCGCCTCCTGATCCCACCCACCCTCTGGGCCGCCCCCTCCTGGAAGCTTCTCCAGGTTGGAACCCCTTTTCCCCCCTGAACTCTCTCTGCCCTTACCCCAGCCCCCCCCC
>NC_081565.1:1992406-2014256 GCF_022355385.1 Mustela nigripes | reverse complement strand
TTCCCCCCGCCCCCCCCCCTGCGCGCTGACTTTGCAGTGCCCCAGCTCCCAGGGCTTGCCCCGTCTGCCTCAGAGCCCAGGAAGCCCTGCCTCCTTCTCCCGTCGGTCCTATTCCCAACCCACCCCGAGCCAGAACCTCGAACCAGTTGGAATTTAATCAACATTTGTTGCCTGAGCAACTGGACAACGAGTCCGCCCCCCACGTCTCTCATCCCGCTACCAGAATGGCTCCAGCTGACCCAGAATGGAGCGGTCTGAAGGGGGATTCCCTGGCCCCTTGGAAACCCCGACGCTGCCCAGCCAGGGTGGGGCATAGTCCGAGTGAGGGCCTCCCTACGGAAGGTGACCGTGACCTTGGAAGTTGCAGAGTCAGCAAAGCCTTTGGGCTGCCCGCCTCCTGCTGCCTGCTGGTCACGCTCCTCCCCACCCAGCCCGGAGAGCCACAGGACCCACAAGGGGCCCACCTCGTGGGCACAGTGACAGGGTCCCACAAGTCAAACACACGTTCCCAAGCCCACGGTGGAAGGTGACCTGGTCGGCTGGTTCTTCCACCGCACCCTGCCGGGTTTAGCCGGCTGACATTTGGCTCACGCGCTACAGGTCCCCACGCCCGGTCCCTGCGCTGTCTCTGTGGCCTGCAACACGGCATGTATAACGGAGCCCAAGTGTTCGGAGAGGCCCAGAAAGAAGCAGCAGGACCCATGCGAGGGGTCCCAGCCTGGGGCCTCCGGGTCTCCCCAGACTGTCCCCAGCCCCGAGGCCCCTGCTCGAGGAGGGGCCGTGGAGGCAGCATGTGAATTACTCGTGCCCCCGCCCCGGCAGGCAGAGGACTCTATTTCCACGGGCTTCTTCTTTCCCACACCACCCCCGCGGCCCAGACGCCTCCTGCAGGCCCGGCCCCCCCGGGTCTGCCGGGACCACCGTCGTGGTTAATTAGCCAGCGTTGGCGAGGCGCCCGCCGGAGCCCCGGCAAAGACGACCGTGCAGGGAGACGCGGCATCATCACTGCTCGGTCTAATTGGGGAGAAACGGATCTGACTTTGGGTGACACAGGCCAAGTCCAAGAGTGCTTCAAGTGGCGCTGATGGTTCTTCGGAGTGTGGTCTCGTCCCCTCCTGTCCTCCTCGTATCACCTGCCGGAGCTTTCTCAGCTGCGGTCAGAGCGGCGTGGCCCGACCGGGCGTCCTCGCCCTGAGTTAGGAGCATGGGGGCCACTACCCCCCGAGGGATGCTGTGGGGTGTCACTTCCCCCAGGAGAGATGTGTCGGGACGCGGGGGACTCACGGGGACCCCCTTCTGGGTGCAGATGCTCCGGGGCCCGACCACGCAGACTCAGAGCTTCGACGGAGGACCTAGCGGGAGCAGTCCGAGCTAAGGCCTCGCTGGCCTCCCTGGCCTCCCCTCCCCCGGTCAGCGCCCCCCGCCACGCCCCCAGAAGGAGCATCTCACGGAGCCTCCGTCTGGGCTCAGCAGACCTAGTCTCTTCAAATGAAGCAACATTTGTTTTTAATTATTGGATTAACTGCCGACGCCGGTGCTGCACTCCCACACGCAGCGCCCGCGTTTCTCTGGGTGAACGTCTTGCCGGCGGCGCGGCCTGACCCTCCCTTAAAGCCGACTCGGGGCTGCCCGGCTGGCGCAGGGGCCCGGCTCCCGCCCCACAGAGCTCCACGGGGCCAGGGAACTCGCTCGAGGGGGCTAGGGGGAGCCAGGCAGACCCGGGGCGTACTGACCGCACCTCCACAGGGACAGGCGAACCCTGGGTAAGCCTCCGGACCATGGTGACAGCTGCTCACGTCCCGATCACCGGACCCGAGAAGGGCAGCCTCCTCACGGGGCAGAGGACACAAGTCAAAAGCTACAGAGGCCTTGAGAGGGGTTCAGAGTAAGCCAAGGCGCCCCAGGGATCCCAGCCCCCAAGCCGGGTCAGAGGGCACAGCTGGCTGACCTGGCCCCAAGGACAGGTAGGACTGGGACAAAAATCTGACCTCTGAGACTGGGAGGGGGCAGTACTGCCATCCAGTGATGGGGACGGGGCAGCCTTGCTCTGCATGTCCTGTGTCCCAGAGGCAAGGCCTCGCAGGGAAAGCCGAGCCCTGTAGGGAGCCGCGCCGCTCAGTGTCTGTGCGTCCCTGTCCGACTAGAGACTGCCCCAGGCTGAGTGGAGGGGTTCAGGCTAACTGAACGGGCTGTGTCCACAGCAGGGCACGTGCGGAAGCCTGGCGGCAGCTGTGCTCACAACACCCACAGAGGTGTCACTGTCACCTAGCAGGTGTGTCCTGGGTACCCGACCCTCCTGCAGGTCACAACGGGGCCCC
Source organism: Mustela nigripes (assembly GCF_022355385.1). Lineage (NCBI taxonomy): Eukaryota > Metazoa > Chordata > Mammalia > Carnivora > Mustelidae > Mustela > Mustela nigripes. Next base: position 2,011,938 of record NC_081565.1, on the reverse strand, counting down.
CAACAGGAGCCCCCCGACATCACTGGTACAGAGGCTGGGAAGCCCTGTTCTAGCCCAGGGTGAGGCTGGACACTCAGGACGGACCCAGGGCAAGGCTGCACACTCAGGACGGACTCCCACTGCCCACCGCGAGGCTGTCCCTGGCCTCATACCAGGTGTCCACGGATCAGCACGACACCGGCACGTCCCTTCCGGGCTGCATTTCTATGCAGAAGCTGAAGCCTGCCAGTCACCAAAGGTGACCGCCCGACCCCTGCTGACAGTTTGGGTGCCTGGGGGATTGTGACACCCTCCTGGGGTTCCCACAGGACTGAGTCCGAGGACAGCATCCCTGAGACGCAGGATCACCCTGTTCTCTCACCGCCACACCCACCACCATGCACTTACGCAGTGCACACATGCTCCAGTGTGCACGTGTGTGTACCGTGCACGTGTGTGCATGTGTATAGCATGTGTACAGCTCACACACACGCAGACACACAGCACACACGCTCACACATGCACATATACAGCACACAGTGCATGGGTCCTCACATGCACACGTACAACCCTGCATCCATGACACAGTGCACACGTGCTCACACGTGCATGTACAAGCTCCATCCATGCACACATCTATGCATGCACACAGACGTGGCACACACGTGCTCACACGTGCACATATAAACCACACACGCACGCGTGTGGTGCACAAGCTTACACGTGTACAGGTGTGCAAACAGTGAGCACACGCTCACCACACACACATAATGTCCACGTGCTCATACGGGCACCTGCTTGCACCCGCGCTCCCCTGTGTGCACACACGTGTGCGGTGCACACACACATCAGTGCACACCCGCACGGGCACACACCCTGACTTAAAGAGCCACTCCCGTTCCTGCAACTCTGCCAGCACCTACCTCTGGTCTATAGGAGAGAAATGAGCTCAGATGAAGATGTCTGGGTGGCAGTCGCTGGGGCCCCTCCCGTCACGTCTGTGTCTGGCCCTGAGCTCGGCTGCTGCTTTCGTATTCCGAGCGCTCGGCTGCCTGCCCGGCCCGGCCCTTACCACACGGGGACCGCATCCTTTTCATCCCAAATCTCACTGCTCACATCCTCGCTGAGCGATCGTAGCTCCCGCTGTCCTTCTGAGGCTGAGGCTTCAGCAGAGGGACTGCAAACGACAGAGCCAGCGTCTGCCGCCCAGACCCGAATCGTGGGCTGGGGCCCAGGCCGCTCTCATTGTCGGAGGTGAGCCGCGTGGCACCAGTACCTGAAAACCTCCCAGACTGAGTTTGCTTGATCTCTGGGCAGCAATTTTGTTCAAAGCCTCCTTTCTTATTATGTGAGCTCCCCGGGGCGTTTTGGACACATTGATCGCTTTATAATCAAGGGATTAGGAGCCGTGCTGGGGTCCATATGGCCCAGCCTTTGCCACTGAAGCTGGCCTCGGGCAGCCCTAGTCCAGAGCAGGGGGCATCCCTAATAACCAGAGGTTGCTCCTGGTCCTGGCCCCCGCTCTGAGAGCCGGCACTGCCTCCTGAATCTCACCCCAGCTTCTCCCGCTCGGTTGGGTCCTTTCCTTCCTCTGCTGAGAACAACCCCACTTCGAGGGCCACCCGGAGAGCAGCCCAGAAATCTGAGGAGCATGAGGGAGAGCAAACTCCCTCCCGGGCTCCGAGGCTCAGAGTCTCTCTACCAAGAGACCCAAGCCTGGGGACTAGGGCTCCCTGGCAGGCAGCACTGTCCCGTCTGGGCAGCAGACAGCCCATGTCCCCGGCCAGTGCCTCATTCTCCCCGTGCTGGGGACACTCACACGTGGCCTCGACTCCAGGCTTCTCATTCCTCCCAGCTCTGAAATCCGAAAATAAGAAATCTCCAAAATATGAATTATGTATTGAAAACCGAGGCAGAGCAATCATAGGCAATAAATAATTCTGAACTACAGACATATTAGTTAGCTGTACGATCCGCTTACAGGCCGAACCGACCATCTTATTAGCAACAGGCAGAAGCAGGGGCCTCACGAGTGTGCAGCTGGGGCCGGGTGTCCCTTCTCATGGCTGCCATGTCACTGGCCATGCATGGCCTCAGCACCGTCCCCAGGGCCCTGGCTCCTCAGGGCCATTGGATCAGGACGAAGGGACCAGCAGGAACATCATAGCGTCCAGACATTTGCAGAAATGCTGCCCTGTCGTCCAGCCGACGCATCTGGCTTGTGACCCAGCCCAGCCATGTGTCACTTGGCCAACTCTCCTCTGTGGGCTGCAAAGGGCTCCGTGCAGCTCCAGAACCTTCCTAATGAACAGATAAGAATTTCTGGAAGCCAGCACTTAAGGGATCTACAGTTCAATCGGACATTCATAAGTGCTTCTCGGGACGTTTGCTCTGTAAGCTGTTTTCGCTATTACCTTGGAAAACTCGGCATAATGGCTTTGCGACGTCTTGAAGAATCATTTGCTAAGCAAAGGTCAGCCCTAACCCAGAGCTACTTAAAGAATCTCCAGTCCGCAGGTGCGTCCTCGCCGGCGGAGAAGCCAGCTGCAGGTCTGGACGGCCACCAGTCTCTGGCTCTGGTTCCAGCGGGCGCGCCCACCCCTACCGCCACCTCCCAGGGCCCTTCACGGAGCACCCGCCACGGGGCAGCGGTGTCACCATCTCCGAGCCCTGTCTGCATGCGGAACCTCGTCATTTTACATGCGGTATCTCACTGGATCTTGGCGACATTACAGGGTGACCACTGTCACCGTTCTACCCGTGAAACCCCCGAGCTGAGGGTCATGCGTGGGCTGTGAGAGACAGCCGACCCAGGAGCACCACCCAGTCTGCCCAGCTTTAACCTCTGAACGCCCCAGGGCCCGCTCGCCGCGCGGGGGGACCAGCAGGACGGGCTTGACCCCCCAGTTGCCAGATAAGGAAACTGAGCTGCTGGGGGTGACGTCGTCTGTTCTGTGAGCGAAGGATCAGGGCGTGGTCCAGGCAGCTGACCCCGGGCTGCTGGCCATCCCCTCCTGTCTCCTTTTGCAGAAGACGGGCGGGCGAGGGATCGTCCTCTCCTCCAGGAAGCTCCAGCCCCCCAGGTCCAGCAGTGCAGTCACCCAGAACACCCCACCCCGCCCGCCGGCCCAGGCTCTCGGCGGCCCCTCCGAAGAGCCAGGTGCAGAGGCCTGTCTCGCTCTCCCCTCCTCCAGGCCAGGGGTCCGTTTGCCTGAGACCGCCCTCATTTGTCAGGACATCACCGGCCCCCCGCCCCCTGCCTCCCCCTCCGTGGAGGTGCGGGTAGACGGGCCCAGGGGAAGGTTTGGAAGAGCAAAAGCATCTTTTCCTCTTAAGTGAAATTCCTGCTGGGTCTATCCAAACTCCTCGGCATCATAATGCCTTGAAAGCTTCAGCTTTCTCTCCGGGTCAATTTTCTTCCAACAAAATATTAAAATTAAGCTCTGAAAGCCTGCCGCCGGGGCCCGAGTGCCAGGCCAGGCCATCAGAGCCCGGCGTTGCATCACGTCCGCGTAAATATTTAAAGAGATGAGGGGGAGCAGATCGCTCTGCGGGAGTGTGGGGCCGGCAGGGCTGCGGGGCAAGAACAAGGGCATCTGAAGGTCTGTCTGACGACGGGAGCATCTGGCAGGGAATTGGCCAATCCCCCAGGTCGCTCCTCCCCACGGCCCTAAGTGCCCATGCGAGGGGTTTTAGTGACAGTAGGCACCAGGGAGCAAGGCCGGGCCTGGTCTTTTTAGAGACAAGGGGTGGGCCCTGAGTGTGGTGGACTTGATTTTACAGAGGTGGAAACTGAGACCCAGACCTGTGCAGATAGGCCAGGGCAGGGGAGTGCAGGAGAGGGGAACCAAGCCAGACTCTGTACGCCCAGTGTTGGTTCATTCCATTGTTCGTTTCACAGACGTGCGTGGCACATAGTGGGCCCTCAGATTCCTGGGTGAACGAATGAGTATCTACTTGTCTACTTGGCCCAAGCGCAGTGCTGGACCCGGGACCACGGCCGGGAATCATGGGCCTTGGGCCACAGAGGGTAGACCGCCAGCCCGCCAGCCCGGCAGGGGTGGGACAGGCGTGCTGGGGACAGATGACAGGGCCCCTGTCCAGCAGAAGACTGTGTTGGATTCGCCTCGGCACTCAGACCGCCCAGGGCCGAGCTCACGTGCAGGAATGTGGCAGAGAGCTGGGGCCAGCTCCCGGGTAGTCGGCAAGGGAAGGATCCGCCCCAGCATGACCAAAAGGGACCAGGCCACATAAACACCCATAACAGCGTGTGGGCTTCCCTTAGAAGAGAGCCCTGTCTATGGAGATGCAGTCTCCCCTCCGTGGGGAACACCTGAAGGGCCAGGCAAAGCCCCGGGCCCCCAGCTGCTGGCAGGGGGCCCTGATTGCAGCAAATACTAGTGCAGAACATTCCTTGTCCTTCCTCTGTCCAGAGCTGGACCTCCCGTCAGCCTCTCTCATACACTTGCCTTCGCGGGTGGCATTCAGGGCATGGACAGCACAGCCCAGGTCTGATCTTGGCTGATGACGTCCTTCCTCTAAAGTCTAGGTGGGGACCATACAAGGGTTTGTCCTCCAAGTGTCCTGAGTACGAAGGGACACAGTCCTGGGGAAACGCCCATCGGTGCCCGGTTCACAGTGGAGACCAACCCAGCGTACCTCTATCCCCGATGCACTTTATCTTCCTCTGACAGCCCAGGGCCCAGTGCTGACCTTGCAACCGGTGAAGGAGACAGCCAGGAAAAAAACGAATCCCCAGGCCAGGGCAGAGGAGCCAGCCTGGACTGGCAGGGACCCTGCATGCCCTCTGGGGGCCAGGGAAGGCGCTCCCAGGGCTCATGCTCTTTAACCGGATGGGGGGAGGGCATAGACCGAAGTCTGTGCTCCTGGAGACCCAGGCCCGGGGAGGGGGTACCGGGGCCTGCTCTGCCTTCAGTCCACACTCAGAGCGCCTGCTGCAGGAAAGAAGCTTCCAGAGCTTTCCGGAAAGTCAACAAAGGCTCGCGTCCCTGGCCGAGTACACGCCGGCTCCCGGCCCCCACTCTGGTAGGGGATGCCTGGGACCCCGCTGGAGTCAGGATCACAGCGCTATGGGGTCCCAGGAGGCAGGTGTCCCCATGCTCCCTGATCTCCTAGGGGCCCCTCTCATTTCCCTCACCGGCCAGCCTCCCTCCCTGCCCTCCTGGTGGAGGTGGAGGAGGGGCCCTGGGGCTCGGCCTCCACCCTCCCTGGGAGGCTCCGCCCAGCTGGGCCTGGACAGCCTGCACCCCAGCCCCGCCCGCCCAGCTCCTCTGAGCTCGTACCCAGCCTCCTCCGGGACACACAGCCCCCCAAGATCCAACAGGCTCCACAGCCAACGTGGGCGGGTAGAGCCCTGACTCCCCCTCGCGCCCCATCTCACTGCTGCCACCTCAGGGTCTGCCTGGGTCTCAGGACAGAGCTGGGGCCCCTCCCCCTTCAGCCCCAAGGTCCACCTTCCGGCTCAGCCATAAAATCCCGTAAACAAGCCCAACACCTTCTCTGCAGCCAGTTATGGAGGCTGCTGGTGACGCCTGCCACTCTCCTGGGACTGCGCCGGGGCCCCACCACCCCCTGCTCCAATCCCGCCACCTGGCTGTCCCCACCCACCCCCCGTCCCAGGTCACCCATGCTCGGAAACGCCCATGACTGCCCCACACCTCACGTCCGGCATTTCTTCCCCCAGCCGCAACCCACAACCTCAGGCTCAAAACCATACACCTGAACCCCGTGTGGCTCTGGGGGTCTGGAATGGGTCTCCTGGGCCCCTGCTCCCATGGTGCCTTTCCCTGTTCTGGAAGCCTCTGACTCCTTGGCTCATGGCCCCCGTCTATCCCCAAAGCAACAGCTTCAGCGTCTCTGAGACCCTGACCCTCCTCTGAGCCCCGCCCTGCCCGCAGAGAGCACACTTCCTTTGAAATCACAGCGGGGGAGACGGGCCAGAGCAATGCCAGGAGCCGCTCGGCGGGGGACGTCCTCCCCGGGGACAGCCCAGGGGTGAGCATGTCCACCTGATGCGGAGGCCTCGGCCTGCGTGCGGTCCGCCCCGCCCAGGGCAGGAAGACAAGGCTCTGGCAACCAGACACGACCCCCTCGGGCACCCAAACCCATCAGCCTGACCCTCCAGGCCCAGCCCACTGCCTGACCCCAAACGTCAGCGGGGCAGCCTCTCCCGTCAACGTGGCAAAGGGGCGGCTGCTCCTGGTGTGCCTGGTGCCTGTGGGGGCTTCTCCACTCCGTCTCGCCGGTGAGCAAACAGCGTGGCCTAAGAGCGGGCCGGTGGCCGCCCGCGGTGGGTGGCCTGCACGTGGGCCGCTCGGTCGGAGGGACAGGACGCGCCTCCATCCAGACCAAGGGCGCTCAGCCCTCTGGTCACTCCGGACGAGGTTTGCCCGTCGTGCTGGCGGCTTGAAGATGGTCTCCCACATCCCTGCCATGCTTAAAACCCACTGAGCTTCTTGGCCACGGCCCAGGGAAAAGCACATTTCAAGACGGAAATTGTTTTTATCCTCAGACAAAGAATTCCTGCGCACGTCTCGGCAGTGGGTGAACCTCCCTGCCCAGTGTCTTCATAGACGTGCGCGCCCGCCCTGCGTGTCCAGCGGGCGGGTTTTCTGGGGGAAAAGGGACCCAGCGGGCCAGCCCAGCAGGGGTGGGGAGGCGGGGTGGGGGCGGGGCAGGACACAGGGAGGAAGGGGAGAGCCGAGGAGGGGTGCGAGGCGTCAGGGAGCCCTCTCTGGGGCACAGCAGCCCGACAGAGATGAGCCAGTGGGGCAGCTGGGCAGCCTCTCTCCTGCAAGCCCGCACGCTGGCCGATGGTCTACCCGCCCCTGAACAAAGGTGCACCAAAGGCCTGGGCTCCCCTGGCTTCAAATCCCTGGGCTTTGTGAGCTCGCCGTCGGCCCCGCACTGCCCGCTCTGCCCCGCACTGCCCACGTCCGTGGGCTGAGGGCATGTCAGTAGCTGTGGGTCTGCACCAGCCCTGCCTGCCCTTCCTCACTCTCTGACTCCCTCCCCCCACCGCTTCCCTCCTTTTCTTTCTTCCTGTAAAATCAAATTCATGCACCAGCTTTGGAAAGCAGCTTCCAGAAAAGCAGCTCTCCGGGGCCGTGGGCTCACCGCGGCCTGAACGGCAGCCGCTGACCCCATCCCGAGGCCGGCAAACGGCGACGACCCACCGCCTTATTGCGTAACACGCTGATTGCCTGACAAAGAACACACGGAAACAACACAAAATGCACTGGAAATGAGCCAAAAAGCTAGAGCTCTTTTGAGGATGGGGCCTCAAGCGGCCAGCAGGTAGGTCTTTAAGAGACCGCCGTCCAGCCTGCTTCGAACGCACCCAGCCCAGAAGGTGCCTCAGCCTCCAAATTCTGCACGTGTGCCCTCAACGGAGGAGCAGAGGGAGCTCCCAGGGACCATCTCATATGACCCTGATGGTGGGGCTCAAGGTCAGGGCCACCATCGAGCCCATTTGACAGATGAGGGGGCTCAGGCTCAGAGAGATGGGGAAGCGAGGCACGGACAGCTTGTGAGCGGGGACAAGGCCCCGTGATGTGTGCCCGGGAGCTCCCAATGGTAGAGACAGCGAGGGGACAGGGCCAGTGCACTCGTCCCCAGCTGCTTCCTCTGAGCCAGAGCTGTCCTGGGGGCCAGGGCGGGGGCCCCAAAGTCCTGCTGGGTTAGCAGCCCAGAGCAGAGTCCCTGGGCCTGCCTCAGGGTCAGCCCTGTGCACCCCTCCCCCGCCCACCAGGCCCCGGATTGTTGCAGTCCCCAGTGACAAGTGCTACTTTCTGTCCCTTGTCTGAACCATGGAGAGGGCGCTGCCGGGGCCACACGTGGGCTAAACTCTCAGGGGGCTCTGTCTCCCAGCAGCTCTGGTGACTTCACTGGGGAGAGAGCCGAGAAATTGCCACCAGCACCTTTCACCCCAGCGACCAACTCAACGGCTTACAATGGAAACTCCCCCTCGACAAACACTGACGTCCCTCAGGGCAAGCGTATTGGGATGCCTACGACGTCTCGACGTCGACGTCTCGGGGGCCTCTCAGTGGTCGGTCCGACGTCCCTGGAGCAGCCAGGCCGTCACCCGCCGACACCTGAGGCCACAGGGAGCAGAGTGGCCGCTGGATGAAGGACCCCGGGGTCCGGGCAGTGTCCTCACCGCAGAAAGACAGGGACCCAACTGTGAGGAGAGGCCACCTGGGCTGGCCTGGTTTCCCCGGAGACACGTGCAGGGACAGCGCGCCGTGCTTCGGACACGCAGGAAGTTCTGCAGGCAAACAAGCAGAGAAAGGAGCCGGGGTTGGCAGCAGGTGATCTGTGTGGGTCTGTTTGGGTCAAACACTGAAGAACTTTCCAGACTCCACTGCCCAGATCAGTGCTGTTCAGCAGGACTTCCTGCCACAAGCGCAATGAATGCTTCCACCGTCCACTACGGCATCCACTACAGCAGCCACATGTGGCCCCTGCACCCTTGAAACGTTACTAATGCCTCGAGGAGCAGAACTTCTGAGGGCGGTTTTTTGCTCCCTTGATATGGAAGGAGACGCCCGGTTCCTGAGGCCACGTGGACAGCACAGATCCGGAAGCACCATGGGTGAACCATCACCCCAGCACCTGGGAGACACCCGGCCCCACCCCAGTCAGCCAGGGGAAGGGGAAGTCTCCGGCCACGGGGCCAGCAGGGTCTGCACGGACACACGCGACGGCTGGCCACGAGGGTACGCGTCCCACCAGAGCTCCTGTGGAGCCCAGCAAGGGCCCTTGTGCCAACAGGTAGCCCCGGTGTGTCCCTGGGGTGCGGGCCTGGCTTCTGTCTGGCTCTGGGCCTCGGAGAGACCGTAGGGAGCCTTCCAGCGGGGCCGATGGGCCAGGTGTGTGGGCCATGATGGGAGGCGTGGACAGTCTCCACGGAAGTCAAGGCCTCAGATGCCACTTGCTGCGTCTAAGCCTAACTGGGCCCCTTACAAGCCCTGCCCCCGGGCAAGTTCCCTTTGTCCAACTGAAAAACAGAGGTGAGAGGACGCCTGCCCCGCAGCACAGACGGCCGCTTGCCGCACGAGGCAAGATAACAACGCAGCGGTAATAACTCCTTAGACCTCGGAAGCGCGGGGCAGCGGGCAGGCTCAGGCAGGGCCCCTCAGCCGAACCGAATGGCCTCATTTCCTCCCAAACAGCACCCTGGTGCCGGCAGACTTCCAGGAAGATTAAGCTGAAAACTTGCTTTTTCAGCCTCGCTGTTGGAAGAGAGGGGGTTGCCATGGAAACAGCATCTGGCGGATCCACTGGCGTTTCAGAGGCGAGGAGATGATGCGGGAGACCCCGCGGAGCCCCCAGACACAACGCCCCCTTCACCGCCCCGAGCGTGCACAAGGTCGAGGGGCACCAGGGGAATGCTTTAACACCCGCACGCGAGCCACTTAGGATCATCGGTCGATGGCCTTTGAATGTCCAGCCTGCTGAGCCCGCTTTGGATGGTTTTGTTGCTAAAAGAGCACATCAGACATCTGGCCTTGGGACAGGCAGAGCGACCAGAAGAGCCACAAGCCCTTCCTCCGAAACCAGCACCGCTCCCCCCAGGACCCAGGCAGAGCGTGGTACTGGCGTGGGAAGGCGCTCGCTCGCGCAAATGCCCACCCTTCCCACGGAACTCCTTGGTAACTCTACACCTTTGTGCCCATCGCACGTGCTGAGAGAGAGGCTGAGACCCTCGGGGCCTCATGGAACTGCCATCGGTGGGGGGACAGAGAAGCTCCTGCTGGTGCAGAGGCAGTGAGCCCCAAAACTGGGGAGGTGCAGGCCCTGTGAGCACAGAAGAGCACCTGTCCCTGCTGCGAGGGGAGGATGCCCGGAGAGCTTCCTGGAGGAGGTGGCATCCAAGCTGAATTCTGCAGAGTGGTTCAGTTATGCGAAGAAGGAGCAGGTGGAAAAGCCAGCAACACGAGTCCCCTTTGGGGAGGACCTGAGTGGTGGGCAGCCCGGCCAAGGCAGGGTGACTCGGACTGGGCAGGGACCGTCCTCAGGGCGTCCTCAGCAGGACGGAGTTTTGGGTGACGCCCATCCCAACCAGAGCCCGCTGCCCCATCCTTGCTTACCCAAGTGGGATCCAGTGATCAGGGGCTGGGAGCAGAGCAGAGGCCAGGGCACGGCCATAGCCAAGACCCAGAAGGACACGGGGCTAGGCTCTCGGCTACACTGGCCTTGGCCAAAGGGCTGAAGGGCTGCGGGGCCGGGCTGGGGCTCGGGTGAGGGCCTGGAGAGCCAGATGTGGGCTCTGCTCCTTTAGAGGGTCAGGGGTGCAGCTTGACGCACAGAAATACATCCTGGGGCCTTGGGGAGCAGTGCCGGGGCAGCGGGGTGTGCAAGCCCCTTCCAGGTCAGCAGGGAGAGGCCTGGACCGAGGCCCTGCCCAAGTTTTCCAGACAGAATCCGATGATTTATAACGTTCCCGCACACCTTTGTTTATATGCAAATGGAGGCTTTCTAAATTGCATTTATTTCCAAACCTAATTTCTCAAGCCATATATATTCAACACAGGACATCGTGGGACATACTGGGAAGCCGAAGGAACACAGGACGCCCACCACCATCCCCCAGTGTGAGGGCCGGGCCGTGCTAGTGCACATGGGCCTCTCTCTGTGCGCCAAGGTGCCCTGGGGCCGCGGGGCGTTGCGCTCCGAAGGCTGCTAGCACCAGTGAACGCGTCCGTGTCCGACGCACCTGCCAGGCCCCCTGTCGGTTATCAGGAAACACTCGTCGGATGAACACACGGAGGAGGGAAGATCTCATTCACACGCCTCCACGATCTTGTGCCGACATCACTTTGGACGGCTCCCCGCCGGCCGCTGGGCCGACGAGCCGCGGCGACATCCCGGCTCCTTCGTGGGGGGAGGGCCGGCCCGCTTCAGGTTTGCACAGCTGCAGAAGGTGCCTGCCAGGCCCCTTCTGTGACCTCAACTCAGCTGATTACTGCGTCAAAGGACGGCCGTCTCCATAGCCCTTGACGCACACTCAGCAGGCGGCTGTCGGGAAGGTGCACCCACGGCCGCCAGCGCCCACGCGGCGTTGGGCGGCACTTGCTTCCAAACTGCCTTTTTAAAAAGAAATGCTTGTTCTTTACGGTTTAAATCTGTGCTTCCCAAAGGCTCTGCGGCAAAGACGAGCGGTACTTTTTCCCATCCGCCCAGACCAATGCCCGTAAAATGAAGCCAAAAACAACCACAAATTATGAGTCCGCGTGTTCTTAGATTCAACAGACAAACTACCTGGCCAAGCAGCTCTAAGACTTTCTCGGTTTCTGTGGCCTTTCTGCGTGGCTCCCAGACCACGACTCGCCAGCTGCAGAGTCCAGCATCCTGTCCACAGCACAGCCTGTGCCTGAGAGCAAGTTCATTCGTGTCTCCAACCAACCCTACGATACAAGCAGGAAGAGCAGGGTAGTCCCATTTTAAGGAAGAGGAAATCAAGCCCCCGGGGATGGCGGCCGGTCCGGGGGTCAGGGCACAGACTCGCATCCTCGAACTCCCATCCAGTTTTCTACAGTGGAGGGACCCCACCCTCCTGGGCGCTGCCGACATCTCCAAGATGATGAGACCCTGGCCCCTGGCCCACCACACGGAGGCCCTCCCATTCAACCCCCTAGCTGCTCATGCCCCAGCCCCAGAGCTCTCCCTGTTGGACACAAGCCCTCAAACACCCAGAGCAGGGCCAGGTGCTCTGTGAGGGGACAGCTTGCAGGACCCATGGGCCAGGAGCAGGCCGACAGATGGGCCGTCCACCAGGCACACGCGTGTACGCTTACACGCAGGCACGCCCACAGCCTGCCTGTGCGTCCTCGGCTCCCGCTGCTGAGCGATGACCACATTGTGGGGTGATGGGGCGGGCCCGCCAGAAGGACCGTGGTGAGAGCCTGCCCACACCAGAGACCCTCGGGGAGCACCCGGGGCTCCCACAGACGAGTGAGTGCGCGGGTCTGAGGCCTTCGGAAGACGGGTGGTGGCGGTCTCCGCTCGAGTCAGACACAGAGTCTCACGTGGCCCAGGAATTCTTCTCCAGGGATTTGCCGGGACGAGGGAGCATCCGTCCACACAGAGGCCGGTACCCGAGTGTCCAACCAAACACCAGAGAGAACCCCAAGTGCCCCAGCAGGAGAATCAGCAGCGTGCGTCCACGTCACTGCTGACGGACAGCTGACCCGGCGGGGCCGGAGAGGTTCCAGGTGTCCCCCACCTGCCTGTCAGTCTACCCCACTTGCGACAGTCACGCGGAGAGGCCGCGCCGGGCTCCGTGGTGGGACAGACGGTCTGCCCAGCCCGCCCAGAGCTGCAGCAGCAGATGCGGACGGGAGCGGACACGGGGCTTCCGAGTGCGGGGCCAGTGGCGGGGGTGACCAGACACCGGCGGGCCCCTCCCAGCCCCGGGCTCCAGCCCCACCAGCTCTGCCAGGCTGCTTCCCACGTGCTGGACACGTCCTCGGCACCCAGGACGAGGTCTCGGGCAGGGCCATCTCTGTTTTCCCCATGCCTGCCCCGTGGCTGTGGCAGCACCCGCCATCCAGTTAGCACGTGGCTGGGTCCCACCCTAACGCTCCGTGTGGACGTGCCTTTCCCGGCTGTACACTGGGCATTCGGAGCCGCCCATCTCGGAGGGTCCCTCCTCCAGCGCCGCCACCCTGGACCCCAGGCCCCCAGGGGCTCCCAGCCGGTGAGCCCACGCAGCGACCACCCTCAGATGTGGAAGACGGGCACACCATCCCTGCTGGTACTGCTGGCCTCCCGGAGACGAGGACAAAGGCACTGTGCTCTCCGAGGGTTCAGAAATGACTCGTTTGGAAGGATGGCCCCCCGGAAACCTTGTCGTCACACTGAGCCTGGAATTGAGCGGTTCGACGCTGGAGGTCTGATGCGGACAGCTCACCGCAGATGGGCTGCTCTCCCTCGGAGGCTGGGGTGGCCCCACGCGGAGTGCTGGTCAGAGGCTTGTCCTCTGACGTCGATGATCCGAAATCTGTTACAGCCACAGAGGGCCGGCGTAGACGCTCCGGTCTGGGTCCTCAGCCCTCCTGCGGCTGCAGGGGTCACCCACGGCTCCGAAGCCCGGGCCAGCTCGGCTCCTCCCCGTCACCTGCTGGCAGGGGTGGAGCAAGCCATAGGTGCCACGGACCGGAGGCAGAAGCCACACTCAGAAGCCCGGAGCTACTCGGGCAGGAGCCCCACGTGCGTTCCCTTGGTCCCCGGCGACCCCAAGCCTCCACCCCGACGGCGGGACCCATGACAGGTGCAAAGGTGGGTCCAGTCCCTGGAAGGCACCAGGGATAGGCCTCTAGGCCTACAATCTGCCTTCCCTGACCTGTGGGCCGACCCCTGACCTGCCCCGCCCCCCGCCCTAGGACTGGTCCCAGCCACGGTCTGTAGGGAATCTCTCATAGGCCAATGTGAGGTCAGGTCGGGTTGGAGAGAATCTGCCTCCCTGCGGAAGGCCAGAAAGGAATGTACTTCCCTTCACTGGGCAGTCTGGTGGCTTCTCCAGTCTGAGTCAGTGAGATGCAGAAAGTGGCCAGGGGGCTGGTCTATCCCTCCTCACCACCATCTGCCTCCCACTCCCCACTCCGGGGGCCTCTGACCCCATCCCTGAGCCCAGGACCTGCCACAGGACGGCGGGCCTGCCCGCCCCAGCCCAGGTGTGGGTTCCAAGGTCCCACAACGGGGGCTGTGTTTGCCGAGCGACATGAGGAATTAGCTGCATGACGGGACACAACCATCCAGGGCAGTTGGTTCACAGACTGGAAGGAGTGTCCAGGATTCCTGGCGCCTGCAGAGGGGCTGCCCCGGCCTGGGGGGCCCCAGGCAGGGTCCCCATCCCCACAACCGACAGGTCAGCAGCGGAGTCCCTCCACGGAGGCGCAGAGGCGCACACTGATGGTCTTACTTCTGGTGATAACCCGAGTGTCGCTCAGGCTGTCCCTTCCCCTCCCTGTCACTCCTGCTTCCTGTGAGAGCCTGACGAGCCACGGAGCCACGGACACGTTTCTCAGACTTGGCATTTAATTACCTCCGCGTTGCTCTTGTGCCTGGCGGGGAGGTCTGTCACCGGGCCTCACACCAAGGCCGCAGACGCTCGAGTGTCCCAACGGCAGCAGGACGCACGGCCCCGCAAGGCAGTGGGGCCCCCCTCTGACAGCCGCGCCTTTTGGGGTCTGGGCCGGGCCTCGGGCTGAAGCCCCATCTCCCCTGCGACCCACCGTGTGCACCTGCCGGTGTTGCCCTAACTCAGGGGCACGGCTCTCCCTGGAACCTGAGCTCTCAAGGCCCAAAGGAACCAGCAGGAAACCGTGATTCTTTTGCAAACACTGGCTTTATATACAGGGCTTTCTGTTCCTCAAAACCCTCAAAAAGTGAGGTCTCATCCCTTTGGGGAAGGAGAGACATTTCTCCGCTGCCGGCTGGGCTGTGCCGTGGGGGCGGGAGCCGGAGGAGGCAGGAGGGCGGTGGGCGACTATGGAGCCCCGGGCTGCTCGGGCTCAGCGCGTCCCCCTCCCAAGGTCATTTCCCAGCACCTCACAGCACTTTCACGAAGCTCTGAAAACCAACAAATCTGGGAATTGCTTTGAAACAACTTAGAACCTGGGTCTCGGCCGAGAAGGGGGGCTGCATTCCATGCCCCTCGGCGCCCCCAGCCCTTCCCCTGCCCAGGCCGTCTAGCCAGCAGACCCCATCGCGGGGGCCTCGTGACACAGCGGGCGGTGTGGCCTCCACCGAGGGGGAATGCGAGGGGATCGCAGCCCTTTCTCACAGCCCCTGTGCTCCCGTGGCCACCGGACGGCCACCAGACAGACAGACCCCCCGCCCACCCAGCACTCAGGCCTGCCGACGACCCCCCGCCCCGAGACGCTCCCATTTCTGTCATTAGCTGTTCTCTCTTTGGGATTGGGTTTTGGGTAGAAGAAGCCCCAGGCACGTTGGCCCCAAGCGGGCCGGAGCCTCACTCCGCTTTCCGGAGCGCACCGGAGCGAGGACTCCGCAGAGGCCTCTCCATCCCTGAATACGTGTGCGTTTCCGGGAACCGGACGCCGTCTTGTGATCTCACGTCACCAGCACACGTGCAGGGGTTGAGGGCCTTGCCCGGGGTGCCCGGGACAGAGGGCAGAGCCAGGGTCGGGTGCCGGGGTCCTACCAGTGCTATCCAGGTGGCGACCCAGACTCAGCTCACCACGCCGCGGTTACTGACCCAAGATACCACCGCCCAAGGCCTCCATCCGTCTGCTCTCCCTGCACAGCCTCCATAGCCCTTCTGATCACGATTCCACGTGCTCGAGAATTACCATGAAGAACACCCATGCACCTACCCCCCAGATTTCACAGATGTTAACATTTTGCCATCTGTTCCGAACCATCTCTCTTTGGAAAGAAACGGAGTGTTAGCGGCAGCACCTGCCCCTTCCCCATCCCCCGGCTCCCCGAAGGACCAGCTCCTGGAAGTGGGGTCTCTCCTCTCAAAGGCCCCGTGCTTTCCCCACACACGTGCGTGTATCTCACGGCCTTGGGTGCCTCTGCGTTTGCACGAAAGGCCTCACCCCGAGTGCGCCTCTGCGTCTGCCGGCTCGGCCACCTGGCCACGCGGACACCCGTGGCTGCTCCCCGCCTCTGCCAGCAGACCTCGGCTTCCGCATAGGCCTCCTTCTAGGACACGCAGTCCTGCCCCGTGTTCCGGTTTCCAGCAGTGCCGCACGGGGAGAACTTTCCAGAACATCCCATTGTGCCAGAGCCCATGGCATGAGCGACGACGGGTCTGGGACCCTTTGCACCTCAGTGTCACCAGCCGGCCAGAGCGGTCCCCCTGCATGGAGCACGCCCAGCTGTGTGCACGCGCCCCGCCTCACCCACCAGACAGTGCCGTCCTGCCCATTGGCCAGCATCTTTGTTGCCGAGACCCGCACGAGCCCCTGGGGGGCCCGCATCTTCCTGCGTCTCCGCGGGTCACCCCGCCTCCTCCCCAGCGCCGTCTGCTGGCCCCGCAGGTAGCCGACGTGTGGTCCAACAGGGAAACTGAAGCCGGTCTACGGAACGGGGGCCACGGCTCCCAGAGACCCAGGTGGCAATCGCTCCAATGCCAGACGGGGGAAGAAGAGGGGTGCCCTGACCCCAGACCCCAGAAGAGGGCACACGTGTCGCATCCCCCCGCATGGCTACCCAAAGCCAGGGCACAGGGAGCCCCGGGCACAGACAGGGAGGATGGGGCCGGGGCCGGGGACCTCCAGCCCCTATCCCTAGCCCCGATGGGCAGGGCCCAGGCTGGCCTTCACCCCGAAGTGCACCTGGGTCTGGCCTTGGGCTCAAGCCCCCCGAGCCTGGGTTTCCTCATCTCTGAGTGGGGAAAAGCAACAGGACCTCCTGCGTGGCTGGGGGTGGAGGGGTCGGTGAGGCCGCACGGAGCACCTGCTGCCCGACAGAGCCTGGGGCACCAGGAAGCTCGGGGCGGGGGGGCGAGCAGGCAGGGTCTCCTCCAGGGAAGGGAGTGGGACCCCGGCTGGCCAGGGGAGGACCTGGGTCTGCAGCCACACAGCCCCCCGAAGGCAGGCTGCTCTAGCACACACTTTCCTAAGGGTGACTGGGCTGGACCTATAAGGTTGTGGCAGGCATGAGCTTGCCTTCCCAGAGAAGCTTCCAGAACAGTGGCCTGGAGCCCTGGGTTCAGGACAGGTTTCTGGAAGGCTTTCATCCTGGTCTTGATGTCTCTAGAGGACAGACACGACCCCTCGCTTCCCACCGTCCCCTCCCCTCCTGAAAGGCTGTGGCCCCCGGTGGACGCGTGAGGTGCCAGGGGCCAGACCTGACAGACCTGAAGGAGCCTGTCCACAGCAAGGTTGCGTCGGAGGCCACACGGGAGCCACAGCACAGATGGGAGCAGGAGGGCACGTGGGCGCTGAGCTAGAGCCGCAGGGGTCTGATGACTCATCCTTGGGTCTTCATGGCTACAGGGCACGAGCCGACCAGACAGCCAGAAAACACAGCAGTGCCCAGACCCATGGACCGGAAACCAGACCCACGGACGGGAAATCAGAGTGGGGCAGTGCCAACAGACACAGGAAGTTGGGGAAGTGAGTAAGAGGAAAGGCAGGATGCATGGTTCATGGTGAACCACGTGGATGGGTACTGGGGTCCCCACAAGCGGACGGTGGCTGCAGGCCATGCAGAGAAGACGCCATGGGATGCAGGACACGGAGAGACCCAGATGGGGAAGGCAGGAGTCCAGAGACAGGGGATGCTAGGCGGCCTTCCACCTAACAGCATGGACATGGCCACACTCACAGCAGCCGGTGCCACTGGGGGCAGAAAGGCTTGGGGTGCAGAGGCCGTGACCGCCCTCACCCGGTGTTAGTGTGCCACATGCGACATGGAAACAGGCATCGACAGGCGTCGACAGGTGCCGGCAGACCTAGCACCGCGGCCAGTCCCTAGGATGCAGGGGGTTCCAATGACAGGGACACAGGCCCGGCCTGGTGGGCAGCAGAAGCGAGCGCCCCAAATCCCCAAGCACACGCCCCCGTCCTGCGCAGAAGGAAAGGCTTCCACGAACCGGTGGCGTGGGATAAAACACGTCCCTCACGCGCACGAGCTCTCGGAACACCGAGATCTCGTCCTCTGATCACAGAGACATCGGTCCCAGGGTCGGGCCCGAGAGAAGCAGCGGGGGGTTGAGCAAAACCTTCCAGAAGCTCTGACTCTCGAGGGACTCAGGGAAGGTGTTGGCGGAGCCCGGACACGTCTAGTGCTGCGAGGTCACGGCACCGCACGCGTCAGCTTGGGGACCGCGGCCCCCAGTCAGGCACCAGCAGGTGCGAAGGGCGCCGTGACGGTTCTGGAAAAGAGAGAGAAGCCGGAGACGCGTCCGTCTGAGGCACCATCGGAAGGACGGCGCCTTGAACCGAACACGAGCGACGCGGAAATGCACGCGCCGGGGAGCGTCGGAACCACCGACAAAACGGATGACAAATAAACACGCAACAGAGAGAATGCGAGAGACGAGCCGGAACCGCGCCCGCGACTCCGTCTGCCGCGTGAGGAGGGTGACGGTGTCCCACCAGGAATCCGGAGCTTTCCGCCAGTATCGAAAGCTCAGGTGCCGTTGGCAAATTCGTGGATTAAGTCACCCCCTACCCCTGACCACCATGGACAGACGAGCACGGAGACGCTGGCTCCGTCTTCCCCCAAGAGAACACGAGGCCCAGAAACTTGACCCGGAGACCGGACGGGCTTTCGTACCAAACGTCGGGGACCGAAGCAAAAAGTCGCATCCGTCCGAGAGAAAGACCCGGAGGGGAGAAAACCGGGAGAGGCGAGAGCAGGTGGGTCTGGCGGGCGGCCCCTCACCCGCCCCGGCTCCCCGGGGAGGAGATGCTGGGCCGGGGCTGGTGTCCCCTCCGGCCAAGTGCGAGGCCGTCCTATCCCGCCACCCGCCCATGTCGCCTGCAGGGGAGGAGGCGGCCAGGGCGAGGGGTGGGGCGCCGGGAGTCAGGGCTGGGATTTTCCGTGGCCTTCCCTACTTCGGGGTGATCCGTCCAGGGATCCCCACTTCCCTGCTGACATGCTGGCGCCAACGCCCCGGGGCCTTCGCCCGCCCCACATGCCGGCTGCCCGCCCGCCTGAGAAACACCTGGGGGGGTGCGCCTGGGTGGCTCACTGAGTTAAGCCTCTGCCTTTGGCTCGGGTCATGATCCCACGGTTCTGGGATCGAGCCCCGCATCGGGCTCTCTGCTCAGCGGGGAGCCTGCTTCCTCCTCTCTCTGTGCCTGCCTCTCTGCCTACTTGTGATCTCTGTCTGTCAAATAAATAAATAAAATATTTTTTAAAAAAAAGAAAGAAAGAAAAGAAACACCTGGGCTACCTCAAGGCAACAGGGCAGACCCGCAGATGGCCAGACAAGAGCCTACACACCCCAGCCCCACACAGCGTACCTCCCTCCAGGGCACAGCCAGGTCCCCACGCTCGGCCCCCCCCCAGCCCCCCTCCCCCCGCCTCCCTCCAACGAGGCAGGAGTCTCTCCTCTCCTGTGACCTTCCAGGAGAAGGCAGGTACCTGCCTGCCTTGTGGCTCCCACCCAGCCCTAGGCTGGGCCACCTGCTGCCACACGGGGCCGGGCGGCCAGCCCTGGGGACGTTTGGCAGAGCCACACCTGTTTCCTGCCCCCCAAGGCCTGGAGCCTGGAGCCCTGTCGCACACGAACCTTCTTCCCAGCTGATGGCACAGGGCCATCTCCCAGGGCCCTTGGGGGAGGACAAGGACTTGGCCCGGCTGTGCCACTCCCAAAGGGTTCCTCCTCCCTGGGCCGTGCCCCACCCAGAGATGGGAATGCAGCCTCTCGCTTCCTTCTGGGCCCTCCCAAGTCGGGAACCCTGCACCAGCCTCAGGGTGGGGGCAGCGGACCGGGTTCCAGCGCTCCGAGGAGCCGACGGGGCAGACCACAGAGCCCTTGAGGAGATGGGATTTAGGGCCCGCAGTCAGAGACAGCACCCCACCATCCCTCCCAGCCCGCA
>NC_081565.1:1992174-1992396 GCF_022355385.1 Mustela nigripes | reverse complement strand
GTCAGAGACAGCACCCCACCACCCCTCCCAGCCCGCGGTCAGAGACAGCACCCCACCACCCCTCCCAGCCCGCGGTCAGAGACAGCAGCCCACCACCCCTCCCAGCCCGCGGTCAGAGGCAGGACCCCCACCGCCCCCTCCCAGCCCTCTCTGGGCTCTGACAGTGACAACCTCTTGATCACAGGGAGGGGCTGCCCTTGGCCCAGAGGTTTGGAAACCCGG
>NC_081565.1:1987796-1991774 GCF_022355385.1 Mustela nigripes | reverse complement strand
CCCTGCCTGGGCTGGGCCTCGCTCCGTGGGCGTCACCGGCTGCCTAGAGGCCGTGCCGAACCCGTGACGGTCCACCTGCCCGCCGCACGTCTGCCTCCCCGGCTGAGCCAGCACCAGAGCAGAGGGAGGGGGGCCGGACACGGGCCTCGGGTCCAGAACTGAAGGAACGGCGGAAGACAATCGCTACCATCCATTCTATCTTAACATAATACATTTAACTCAAAATTAAAGCCAAACAGATCCACAAATAAATATCAAAACCGTCAGATAAAGACAGGATCCGGGACGGTTGGCACCGCGGCTGGGGTGAGCCACGGGGGATCCCGAAGCCACAGGCAACATCACACCGTGGGAATGGGGAGCCTCCCCACGACCGCCCAGCAGCCCCCATGCTCCAGGCCGCACCCCGTCGACGAGCCCCAGGCTCTCCCGCAGCCGCTGCAGGGTGCACCCGCGGGGGCGTCACTCCGAGCCCCCCCCACCCCGCAGTGCCCACCCCCCGCCTGCCCTCCGGTGCCCCGCGGCGACGAGGCAGGCGGCGCATCTAGTGGTGAGGGGAGGAAGGAGGCTGGCCGCTGCGGGGCGGATTGATGGGCTTAATTTAATTTATTAATCGGCCGAGAGCCATACGAGGACAGGCGCCGTGGAAGGCGGCGTGCGGCGTGAGGTCCCGCCAGTCGAGCTGCTAATACAAATTTGCTCAGCCGTGACAGACGCCGGCCGCTCCGGCTGGGAGGAAAAACCCACGCCTGGCCCGTCGTTTTCTTGCCGACAGAGCTAAACGCTCTCTGGGGCCTGCCCTAGGCGACAGGCAGTGGGCTGCCGCGGCCCCGAGGCTAAGCCCTGGGCAGGGGTCCCACTGAATTTGAATCCAGCTCCGTGGGGGCCGCGTGACCTCGGGCTGGGGCTCAGGGCTGCAGCTCCCTCATCTCAGGGTGGGGAGGGGCTGAGGGGGGGCAGGGCTCTGGGGCCAGGGAGTCAGGGTGGCCCAGAGTGTGTGGCCGCAGCTCAGAGAAGCCTGGGCCACCACCTAGGTGGCACCCTCCCAGAAGAGGGGGAGCCCTGGGAGCCCTCGGGGCAGGCGGCTTTGTTTCAGAGCTGGAGGTGCTGGGGGTGAGAGGCACGGGGGGCGCCGAAGCAGGAGGGGCTACAAGCTGAGGCCTTGGGGATGGACGGGCCTTCTCGGGGTTGGACAGACGTGAGCCATCCACAGTGTCCCCTAGAAATGAGGAACCGTTCCCCGAGGGCACGAGGCTTGGTTGGGGCAGAGTCCGGGCTCCACGCACTCTCTTGCCTCCAGGCAATTTTAAAAGGTCATCGATGGGGCCTATGTCTGATGGAGGACCCACATGTTGTAAGGAGCTTGCACGACTCTGAGAGGAGGACAAGCCGCCCAACTGTGAAGCCAGCCAAGGACCTGGACAGCCGTTTCTCCAGAGAAGAGGCCGGCGAGCCACATCCAGCAAAGTACCCGGGACAGGCCGATTCTCAGGGGCGGGAGCAGATCCGCGGGTTCTTGGGGCCGAGGCCAGAAGAAGGAGCCTCTGTCTGCCACAGCGACCACGTCCTGACAGTGGCTGCGGTGGTGGTCACAGGACTCCGTGAGCGCACGGAACACCCCCAGGACTGTGCGCTTTCGGGGGACGAATCGTATAGAACGTGAATTCTACCTCAAAAATGTTACAGAAACGAAGGAAGTGTAGTTCATCTGTATTTGTTACTGTTACTTGATGTTAAACAGAATCTCGTGAACGAGGAAATGCAGAAACAAAAGAAACTCATTGAGGTGTGAATGAACGCGTAAACCGACACCTGGTTTGTTAGAAACGAGTCACCTCCGCCTCTCCCGGTGTGGGGCAGACAGGGTCCGGACTCCTGGCTTCGACCGGCTCTGACGCCCACCGCCAGGCCAGTCCCAGGGCTGTGGTCACGGCCCCCGACCCCACGTGGGCGTCGCAGCCACGAGACCAGTGACAGCCACGCCACAGGTGCTGGGAGTATCTCCGTGTTGTGATGCCGGTGACGGCTTCCGCCTCTCGAGTCTCTGCTCAGACACCTGATGTGGCACGCGGCAGCGGTCCGGTTAGCTACACCCTAAGGACCCCCTGCAGAAGCCATAACCCTAGCCACAAACAGGACAGTCCTAGCCCGAGGGTGGGCGCCAACTTGGAGCGGGGGGCTTGGCCACAGCCCCACACCCAGTCCACCTCCTCCAAGAAACCCCCTCATCAGACACTCCTCTGGCTGGATTTCCACACCTTCACTTGCTAGTGCACATGCGTGCCCGCTCTCCGTGGCCGTCGGGGATCCCACTGTCCAGGGAGGGGACAGGACGGCGGGCAGTCCCCAGGGAGGTGTGGAGCAGGGATCCCAGCAGACTCTTCTGCACATGGCATCCGAGGTCCGGAGGGTGGACGGGCCTGCGGGCCTGCGGTGCGCAGAGACAAGGGGAGGCGCAGGGGGAGCAGCGGACGGGAGGGCGGGGGAGAACGAGGGCCGCGTGCTCCAGGCGGTGGGGGGGGGGGCGGGGCAGGTGGACGGTGGGGAAGGAGCTGAAGGACTTTGGTCCTTGATGCCGTGGGCCGCCACACCGCTGCCTGTGCCCCCACCGTGGAAGGCGTCACTTTCTGCCTCTGTAAGAAGATGGGAACGTTCTGGAACCTTAATAAAAGAAGACGGGGAGGCAGGCCTTCTGGGGAGGAGCTTCCTTCCAAGACGTGGAGCTGGGGGGCGATGCTGGGAGGCGGCTTGGACGCCCCCATCTGTAACCAGCTCCCGGCCCCCACCTTGGGGGTGTCCCCGGCGGGTCTGTCCATCCCTGCTCCGCTCTGGAGGACTTGAGGCCCCAGGTCCCCCGGGTGCGGGCGGGCAGGAGTGGCAAGGCCAGCCGACGGCCCCTGGCCTTGACCCGGGCCACCTCCTGCAGGTCGTGGGGCCAGAGGCGGTCAGCTCGCGGGCGTCAGCGCCGGCGTCGGGAGCCCCCGGGGACCTCTCGGCGGCTTCCAGCTTCCCCCAGTTGCACAAAGCTTATTTATGTTTGTTTTTCTCTTTCCGGTGGTTTCTGTCAGCACTGGTGATCGATGGGCACATGTTGATGGATTTTCAATCTGCTACCCATAAAAAGATTGTATTCTGACTACTTTAATGCTTTGTGTCGAATGTGCAGGCCTGGTGTGATCACTACTGAGTAAACGTCTACCGCTCCACGGGGCTGCTCCCCCCGGGTCCCAGGAGGCCCCCACGCGGCGCCCTTCCTCCCGGAGCTGGTGGCGGCAGGAGGGGAGCTCGGGAAGCTGGGGCGAGGGACAGGGTGGCCTCTCTGGGTCACTGGAGCCTGTGCTGTCTTTCCCTGAGACAAAGTCCCTGTCCTGCTGCAGGGTGCCCTGTCCCCTCCCCGGGAACCAACACCCACCTGTCCTTCCATTGCTTTCTGGCCTTGGAAGGAGAAGGGGTCTGGGCCGGAGGGGGCGGCCGTGGGAGAGGCGCACCAGCGAAGGGCCCGGTGTCATCAGCGTGTCCTCGCATCTGCCTGGCGGAGACTGGGATTCTCACCAGCTACAAGGGAGACCCTGTTTCTCCACGTAGGGACCCCCAGCCGGCTCTGCTCGCAGCAAGGTCCAGCACAACGCCGGAGCGCAGACCCTACTCGGTCCTTTGGGACGGCGGCCCTCCCCAGGCCTAGCTGGAATGGGAATGGCCAGGACACAGTATGCTCCTGCACACACACACACAGATACACACGCACCCCAGGTACCAGCTCAGACAGGTCCCTGGGTGCCGGCTGATCTCTCCCACTGGGCACAGGCTCTGGCTGCAGAGCTGAGGCTCGGGGCCACACAGAGGACACCCGCAGAGTCGGAGGGCTACATAGCCAATGCTCCAGGTGGCAGAGTCTGAGGACCCAGGTGGGAAAGAGCTCATTCCGGCCGGGCAACCAGGCATGGGGGCAGGCATCCCAGAGGGCTGACTGTGTGTCTT
>NC_081565.1:1958615-1987786 GCF_022355385.1 Mustela nigripes | reverse complement strand
CTCCCTCCCAACACACAGAGAGGCAGCTAGGCATCCTGACTGCCCTCATGTTGCAGACAAGAACACTGAGGCACAGAGAGGTCAAGGAACTTTGCCAAGACCACACAGCAGCTCTGTGCTGGGCCAAGACTCAAACGCAGGTGAGAGCATCCAGTCATTTGTAAAACCATGAGGTTTCTGGACCCAGGGAGAGTGCAGACAGGAGGGCTTTGCGAACACCAGAGGCCTTCAGCAGGGGACAGGTCTCGGCTCTGTGCACTCCCTCCCAACACACAGAGAGGCAGCTAGGCATCCTGACTGCCCTCATGTTGCAGACAAGAACACTGAGGCACAGAGAGGTCAAGGAACTTTGCCAAGACCACACAGCAGCTCTGTGCTGGGCCAAGACTCAAACGCAGGTGAGAGCATCCAGTCATTTGTAAAACCATGAGGTTTCTGGACCCAGGGAGAGTGCAGACAGGAGGGCTTTGCGAACACCAGAGGCCTTCAGCAGGGGACAGGTCTCGGCTCTGTGCACTCGGAGCCCCTGAATGCCCCCGAGACACCGATTCCTCCGAGCCTCTCTCCGGCATCGCTTCCCGCTTGACTCCCCCAAAGGCCCCCATGTCTGGTTTGTCTGTTGTTCAAGAAAGTGCTCAGAGCAGCTGGCGACGGATGCGTAGACTGTGGGCCCAGCCCACAGGGCGCTCTCCCCCGGCCACGTCTACACCCCGGCCACATCTACACCATCAACCAGCACCTCAGCTCCACTGCCCCTGCCCCGACGCCAGGCACCCCCGTCTCCACGAGCAGGCCCCACCAGCTGCCTGCGGCCTGCCCACAAGTTTCGGGTTTCCCGTGTGCTGAGTCTCTGCCATCCTCCCCCGAACGAGGGGGACGGTAGCAAATATCCGTGTACATGGGCGTGACGGGCACCCTCGCGGTGCGTGCATACGCGTGCCTGTCTTTAAACCCCATAACTGTTCCTCTGATCGAATCTGGAGCGCACGATCCATACTGAAGGCGGGGGGGGGGGGTCACGCGCAGGCTCTTTAAATCCTACCACCCCCTCCCGCAGCCGGCCCGCTGGTGTGCTGGCTTCACCCACTGGTACGTGAGCAGGCCGCGCGTGTGTTTAATGCAAAGGGAGACAAGACCCATTTCTAAAAGACAGTGTGCGAGCGAGGGTCTGAGCCCCCCGAGGGGGTGGGCTGAGCCCCGTGGCCCTGTTCCGGGGAGCTCTCTACACTGCAGGGCTGGGGCCGGAGCCCTTCTCCTGGGGTGGCTGGGTTCGCTCAGCCCTTGGCCTCCATGCCTCCTTCTGGGGCAGGTCCTCACTGCTGGTCCCAAACGCTCACCCAATACCTGGGGCTCCCCAGGGAGCCCCGACTCTCACATCACCGTTGGAAGCTCCCTTGTCCAGTTTCCAGCACGCACTCCCGGCACGAGGGGTCCATTTGATGTCAGCTTCCCCAGGAGAGTCGGACGACACAATACCTCGTCCCCACAGAGGCTCCCTGGACCCTGGACTGACGCCCACAGAGTCATCGGGATGGGGAGGAAGGGGGGCCGTGCCGAACAGAAGCGCCCCCGGACGTCCCATGGCTCACTCCCCAAGCTGGGTCCTGCCACAGTCTGCCGTGGCCAGTGGCTGTCGGGGCAGCGCCTCCCAGGCTGAGACCCAGAGGCTCGGTCTGGGTCCTTCTGTGGCCACAGC
Source organism: Mustela nigripes (assembly GCF_022355385.1). Lineage (NCBI taxonomy): Eukaryota > Metazoa > Chordata > Mammalia > Carnivora > Mustelidae > Mustela > Mustela nigripes. The sequence continues at coordinate 1,986,090 of NC_081565.1, read as the reverse complement.
CATCCGGTGGGGGGGACCCCAGCGGCAGGTGGTGCAGCCTTGTTCCCTCATCTGTAAAATGGGGAAGCGATCGCCCCAGTTCAGGCTCGGACTGCGGATGAAAACAGGTTAATGCACAGGCGGAGCACGCGGGCGAGTAGGCGTGGCAGGGGTCCCCTGAGGGCTGTCACTGCGATCACTGGCTCGTCCAGCTGCTCCCACCAGATGAGGCTCACCAAATGAAGTGTTGTTTGGAGCAAAGACAGCACATTCTTCTCCTCCAAGGCCCCCACCACGCAGAAGGGTTGGAGCTGTGCTCCCACACTGAGCTGAGTGTGACTCTGGGCAGGTGGAAGCTTCCAGAATTCCGAGGTAGCCGCCTCAGTCTGGCCTGGGGGCTCCGGCCTGCCACGCAGCTCTGGCCCCGGCAGCACTCGGGATGTGGACGTTCCGTTTGCCAGAGCGCAGGAGGCTGGGCTGTCCCAGGAGCAGGTGGTCCGGCTGCTGTTCCAGGGCTAACCTCAGCCCCCCAACGAGCCCCGGGAGTGACGGGGACACGGCACAGTTTGGCCCAGAGCAGGGCTTTGCCTACAGGTAGGGATTCGATTTCATTACCGCCAGCCCTAACCCTTGAAGGAAGGATCAGGCTCTTCTCTAAAGCCCCAGCCCCAGGGCCAGGGAGAGTGGGGAGGGGACCCAAGAGGGGGCCGAGCATGTGCGAAGCTCCAGCCCCAGAACCAGGCCTGCTCCAGGCCATCTTGCCACGTCTGTGACGTCCAACACAGTGGGGGAGTGAGGCGGTTCGAGGTCACACCTCGGTCCCTGTGGTCAGACAATGACTTCAGGGTGGGGGCAGAGCGAGGGGCGGGGGGGACACCTGGCCCCAGACCACCAGCAAGGAAACAGCAGAGGCTGGCGGGAACACACTCTCTCCCTGAGCACATTTCACGAGTGACCCCATCACACCCCATCCCTCTGAGTCGGGTCCAACTTGTTAAGACCTCTGTCTGGGCCAAGCCAGCGGGGCTGCCTCTGGAGCCCAGAACGAGGCGCGCTCAGGGAAAGGGGCGCTTAGACAACGCACACGTGCTCCTCCTTCTTCCATGAAGAGATGTTCACTCCCAGGGGTAGTGAAGACCTTCTCCAGGACGTGGGTGTCCCTAGCGAAGCCAGGGTGCCGGAAACGCCCATGGTGTGGACGAAACGGTGGGTCTGACCCACAGCCGCAGCCATCACCCCACACAGGGGGTGCACACAGTAGGTGCTTGTGTGAGTTTCCTGGGGTCTCTGTGCCGGAGCACCGCAGGCTGCGGCTTCCACGACAGGAAGGTACCTCTTACTCATGGGTGCTGGAGGTCCACCATCAAGGTGTCAGCCGACGGGCTTTCGTTCTGAGTCCCCGGGCTTCTGTACTGGGTGCTGGGTGGTACCTTCTCCCTGGGTCCCCACAGGGACTTCCCTAGATTACATCTGTACCCTCTCCTCTTCTTATAAGGACCCCAGGCCCACCGTATAAGGACTCACCCTAATGACCTCCTTTTAACTTAATCCCTTCTGTAAGGACCCCACCTACAAATACAGTCACACTCCAAGCTTCTTGGAGTTAGGAGGGCAACACCAGGACGTTGGAGGGGCAGAATTCAATCCGTAACAGCGCTCGATACATTCCTGTTGAGGTGTTGACAATGCTGGCCAGGACGATGAAGAACGACCCGTAGGTGTCTGACCAGGAATAAACACCTCCGACACCTCCACTAATTCTCACCAAGTCTTCAAGAGGCCTTTCTAGGTACAGAAGCCAGAGCTCAGCGAGGATCAAGAACTTACCAAGGTCCCTGGCCAGGAGCCAAAGCCAAGAAAAAGCCGCTGCTGTGTCAGGCTCTTCTCTACCACGGTGGCTATGGCGTGCTGGGATGCTCCAGAAATATGTGCCACCACGGCCAAGCACTGTTCCTAGTCATTTACAGCCTTCACACGATTTCGTCTACCTTCAGGATAATCGCGTGAGCTGGGCATCCTTACTCCTGTATCATAAAGGACTTAATGAAGGCCAGAGAGGAGGTAATTGGACTAACTGCTCAAAAGAGGCTTCGATGAACGGATAGACAGATGGGGGGTGGGTGGACGGACAGGTGGGGGATGGGTGGGTGGGCAGGAGGAAGGACAGGTGGATCGTGGGTAGATGGATCAGTAGATGCGTGGGTGAGTGGATAGTAGACGGACAGATGGATGATGGGTAGACGGAGGGATGATTGGATCAGCAGATGGAGAGATGGATGGGTGACGGGACGGACAGGTGATGAACGGATGGACAGATGGATAGCGGGTGGATGGCTTGGTAGATGGGTTGATGGAGAGATGGATGAATGGACGGACGGACGGACGGATGGGCAGATGGATGCGTGGATGGATGGGTGGACGGATGATTGGATGGGCAGAGAGAAAGATGGTGGGATGATTAGACGGATGGATAGTGGGTAGATGGATAGGTAGATGGGTTGATGGATAGATGGATGGATGGACGGACAGATGGACGGATGGACGGGTGGACGGATGGATGGAGGGATGCCTGGATGAGCAGATGGATGGGTGGATGGACGGATGGACAAGTGCTCAATGAGGATCCATATCCTAGCTACAAATAATAGTAGGGAAGGCCTGGTGAGGTGAGGGTAACAGCACCAGTGACTGGCCTGTAAATATTCCTGGTCAAGGGTTCTGGTCCAGCAGGTCTGCCCTGACGGGGCACATGAACAATGATCCAGCTGTAAAGCAGCCAAAGATCAATCATTTCCATGAAATATGTAAATCTCCGGGCAAGCGCCATGCTTCTTCTCTCTTGGAAGAAAGAGCTCTTCCACAGTCACCAGGGAGCCCAGTTCACCAGACGGACCAACGGCACTGATAAGACGGCTGCGGGTCATGTTCACGGGCCCAAGGGCCTGGAGCAGACACTTACCGGGCTTGGGGCACAAGGTCGTTGCCATAGAAGCAGAAGACGTCTCTGAGCCTGGAGGTCTGACTTGCCAACTACCAGTCTGTCTGTTAAAGGAGGCCTCCAGGAGGCTTCAGGTAGCCAGACGGAAATACACACAAGGTCATTGGCATGATGACCAGAACCCGGGCGGAGCCAGGTCTTCCAGGTTCCCGGGACCCTGTGTCTGGGGCCAGGCCTGGCAGGAAGGAGACCCAGGACCGTGAGGAACTGATGGCCCAGTGGGAGCCTGAGTTCCTACAGCTCCGCCGTCAGAGCTCCGAGGGCACCCCAGGCCCACCTGGGAGGGCCACGGTCTAGGGCCAGAGGACAAGCCGGAGCTGGCCGAGAGGCAAGAACGGGGAGTGTCCAGGATAGAGGCAGCGGCAAAAGCCGAGAGAGCAGAAGGCCCATGTGGAAGCCGTAGAGCCCTCCCTCCCCCTCCAGAACCTTCCATACCAGTAAGGCCAACAGCTTCCAGATGCATGTACATGCTACCCAGGCAGGGACACTACCATTCAGACTTGGGGTAGAAGTGTGGTCGAGCCAGCCAGCCCCTTGCCTCCCTGGGCTCACAGTCCCCATCAGCAGAAGCCACGGGAGTCTCCAGGGGCCCTGCCCTGCCTTCCCAGCTGGGCCACCGCTGCACACAACTCCGGGCCACACCGATGACACTGTGTCTCCACAGATAGCAGTCACTGGAGAGCAGCTGTGTGCAACTTGTACAGCCGTACATGGAAGCCCGGAGATCAGCAGAGTCCCAGCTCCTGCAGCAAACCCTGGGTGAGAAGCCCCTCGCCAGGCCCTCGACCACTCCAGCTACGAGCAGGTTCGGGCACTGTCCCCAGCCCCCAGGCTGCCCCAGGGACTGACAAGCAGACCAATATCCAGACACATAGCTTGTCCACTCCGGTGTTGTTGAGGAATGTAAAAGCTCACTTTCGGCTACAGAAGGATACGCGTGCGGCTGGTACCCTATGATACGGACTTGCAACAGACTCGACTCCGTGAATGAAGTGTGTCCAGCCTGGACACCAGACAGGGACAGATGCTCTCCGTGGACTGGAGGAGGAAGGGTGGACTATGGAATTGTGTGTGGCTTATTTTTGGTGAAAATACACGCTAAGTTTATAAGGTGCGTAGACATAGCCCAGAGGTCTCTGTGCCAAGCCTGGGACGGAGAGGCCTGAGCCGCGGGCTTCCAGAGCGCCGCCCGCGTCCTCGTCCTGGCCCGTGTTTTCTCCTGATCCCGTGACAGGGGTGGCCGGCTCGAGCGGCTCTCCACGAGCCCAGAAGACGCCACCCAGGAGAGACTTCCTGGGAATGGCTGAGAGGCCCGAGTCCCCAGGGCCCAGGTACGGCGTGAACACTTAACTTGCATGGGGCCGGGGCTTGGGGCCATTTCCCAGGGGCCCTCCTAACCTCGGGGGTGAGGACAGTCACGCCGTCCCAGGGAGCAGAAGCAGCAGAAGCTGGACCCAGCCGGCTCCACCTCCCAGCCCCGGCAGCCCCGGAGTTTCTAGAAGCTGAGGAGAGGAATAAAGGCTGGGAAGTGCTCCAGCCCACTCACCGCAGTGGTGCCCCAGACAGGCTGGCCTAAAGCGGAGGTGGCCGGGACCCTCAGAACAAAGCTGGCCGAGCCTCGGCCGTCCCAACGCCACCTGCCCCCACGTGACAGCCCAGCACACCCGACAGGCGCCCTCCCACGGCAAGGTCACACGGCTGCACAAAGTGCCGGCCCCACAGCGGGAGCTTGCGAGGTGGACGCAGGCCCGGGACGTCTCCTGTCCAGAGGCGGCCTGGACAGCCTCACTCGCAAGGGACCAGCGTCCTCCTGAGGGCAGACGCCCTTTCAGACGAGCAGCCGGGCAGCCCCAGAGGAACGGGAAGGACTCAGAAGGGCTGTTCCTCCCGGGGCTGCTGGAAGTACAGATGACCGGCCCCACGCAGGCTGCCACCTCTGTTTCCTTCCGTTATCTCCTCTGAGTTCCCTCCCGCCGCCCAGCCCCTTCTGCTCCTGACCTCCGACTTCGTGCCTGGTGGCCCAAAGCAACCCCAAGGGCTGGATCTGGACATTCCCATCATCGTGCAAGCTGGGTTATGCTTTGTTTAGGATTTATTTGAGGGGGAGTATGTGCAAGCGCATGAGCCACGGAAGCAGCAAGGGGAGAGGAGGAAGCAGACTCGCCGCCGAGCAGGGAGCCCGATGCGGGACTCGATCCCAGGACCCCGGGATCGTGATCTAAGCCGAAGGCAGACGCTTAACTGACTGCGCCTCACAGGCATCCCCTGGAGGGTTCATATCTGCAGAAATCTTTCCCTTTGCTGCTGTCAAAAATAAAAATGAAAAGTCTGCTCCCAGTGGCCGTGTAATCCAAACACGGAGGAGAGTAGGGCGGCCAGCCCCGCCTTCCCTGGTGTGGCTAGGAATCGGGCTTCTGATTACATTTCCCGTTTGTAACGGGGCGAATGAAATATTTAGCCAAAGCCGAAGGTTACAGGCACAGCCCGGCCCGCAGCTGTGCTGCCCCAAACAGGAAGGCAGGAAGACAAAAATTAAAATAAAATAAATGCAAGATAAATACAGACGCGCTGTTTTAAAAATTCATAAGCACCCACCTCCCGTGCAATTTATTTTGGTTTAACTAGTGCACAAACCCATCTAACTTCCCAAAGGGATGCCATCTGAGGATGAATTTTTAAGAAATCCCATTTAATGGTTTCTCAGTGTGTGTGGCTGGCGCACCCCAGTCGGCTCCAGAGCGGGGGACCCTCCACGGTCCCCGCAGAACCTGGAAACCATAGCAGGGGCCAGCACCCCGTAAGCTCTGCCAGCAGCCACCCCGCTCCAGGCACCGGCTTTGCCGGGTCCCCCCACCTCCCCGGAAGCAGCCAGGCCTCTGCCTCTCTCTCCACCATGCGGGGTGTCCCAGGAAGCAGCCGCGGGGCCCAGGGCTTAATGGCACCCACACAGTGCCGGGAATGGGGTGTCCTACAGCATGACCATCCCCAGGGGGCAACGCGTGCTTTTGCAGAAGCCGGTGGGATGTCCAGACCGGGTGCCGTGCGGCCACCACTCTGAAGGCCCTCACCACCCGGCGGAGCGGAGAGGCCCCCAGGGGGCAGGTGCAGGACCTGGCGGTGGTGGCCCCACGGGAGAGGGGAAGGGCCGACCTGGGGCAGTGGGCACCCTGCCAACCGTGACAAGCCGGCGTCCATGCCCTGTTTGCCAGAGCAGGAGCCTGTTCCCTGGGACGTTGGCTCCACGGGGACACGTGCTGTCTGCGCTCAGCGGGGAGACGCTGTCGCTCCACAGTCGCTAATGGAGGCCCGTTTGCAGCGGAGGCCGCGGGCAGAGACAGGCTTTTGTAAGACCTGATCTGAGCTGGGAGGCTCTGGAGACGCTGCCGGCGGCTGGCAGGGGTGGGGGCGAGGGAGCCTGGGACGGACACGTGCGGGTCCAGGCCCGTGGGGCCCAGCTGAGAAAGGACGAGATGCAGGCACGGGCGGGAAGGGTGCACCGCCCCACGGGGACACCTGGCTGTGGGCAAGGAGCCCCTCGTCGGTCCAGAGGTGTCCACGCGCACGGCTCCCTGCGCGCCCACAGCCCAGGACACCAAGGGCTTCGGGGCCAGCGTGCGACAGGCAGGGTCGGCCGGGGTGCGGGCGAGCCTGCAGGGCAGGCCCCGAGGTGGCTCTTCTCGCTCCTGGGCTGGTCCCCTCAAGCTCCGAGCAGCAGGGCCTCAGACGGGCGCCTCCGTTTATCTTCTGTGAAACGGGAAAGTCCCAGGTCCGCCTCCAGCCCTGGGGGGAGCTGCGTCGTGACTCCCACTCAAGGACACCGCCCTGGCCGGGCTTGGTCACGCCAGGGCTCTCCTGGTGTTCCTATTACTGTTACTTTCCTCTGCCGCCTCGCACCTCCCCGAGGCCCCCTTGGTCCCATGCCAGGGGATGGCCTTGTGCCTGAGGGAGCTGAGGACAGCCCGTGACTCTGGACACCCCATGCTCCAGGGAACTGAGGACACCCTGTGCCCCTGTGTCACGCTCTCTGGACAGGGCCCCCGGCAGCCCTCGTAGTGCCTTTATGCAAATTACAAAAGGTGGCATATCCCCTTGCTTCAGAGCTCCCAGCTGGCAAAGGCTCCCCAGCCCCCCAGAGGCACCCCACCAGGCCACGTTGCAACACTCGTGGGTCCCAGGCACCCCCCACCCCCGCTGTGCTGGAGGGTCTGTCCACCTGCCCCTACTCAGGAACAGTTGCCTGGTTTTGGTTCTGGGACCAGTGTGGGGGTGTCCCTGGCCGGAGAGCCTGGGCCACATCCACTCGCGGACAGGTCACATCCACTCGCTGGGCAGACGGGAGATAAGACTCATCTGGTCAAGAAATCTGTGCGCCTGCACCTCCCTGGGGCCCCTCCCTGAGACAGCCAAGCCTGGTGTCCGGCCTCTCCAGGACGGAGCTCCCACCCAGACCGACCTCCCTCCAGAGTCACCCGTCTCCGGGCTGGGCTCGGGGATCTCCCCTGGAAGCGGCTCAGGGGCAGACAGGCATTGGGGAGCCACAGGGGCAGAGAACCGAGGTGCTTGCCAAGCCCAGGCCCTGGCAGTCATGAGGGAGGATCTACTGAGGGGTCCCCACGTTGGGCCAGGAGAAGCTGACCTCCAGAGGTCCCCCCTCCTCAGGGGTCTGACCTTTCCAGGAGGTGGTATGGCTGAACGGGTCCCTAGATGTCACAGGGCCCAGGGGTTCCTGGGGAAGGAGTCCCCCAACGTCCAGTGCTAGCCTGGGTCACGTGCTCCCTGGACCCTGAAGTTGCTGATGGCTTTCTCCACCCCCGGTGGTATCCTATGGGCTTCCTCCCAACCCACCAGCCGTCCGAGGGCCCTGGCGGCAAGCTTGGGCTCGCCCCAGCCTCCATCTCCTCCCCTGTGGGGTGACAGTCTGGCACCCTAGGGCAGAGGGACATCACGGGCCCTCAGGCAGCCCGGGGCCAGCATGAGACCCCTGCCAGGGGCACCATGACCATCGTGGAGAAGGCCTCCCTTCCCCTCACTTTACAGGGTATGTCACGCTGAGTTTACGGAGAGGCCCCTCCCCCCCAGCCGTGGCCCACCCGTGGCCTCTGTGGGGAGCAGGCTGGCCAGTCCAGGGCATCTCCACCCTACAGATGAGTAAACCGAGGCTCAGAGAGATTTCAGGGTGAGGCAGTGTCCGTGAGTCCAGCCCACACCACAGGACCTGGCCTGGCTCGGAGCACCCTGCCTCCCACGCCTGCAGCCCTCTTACTCACACGCACACGCACACACCCATCCCGGCCCCACAGACAAGCAGGGGCGTTTCCCAGCCAGAGCTGTGCTTCTCCTGGCGAGATTGAACAAAATCTGCGCTCTGGGCTCCCAGAATCCAGCAATAAGGGACGCACGCCCCGCCCGCTGCCCTCGGGGAGGGGCTCTGTCCCCATCGCGGGGCTGAGGCCTTGGGCCTGCGGGAGACCCGGAGACCGGGAGACGGTAGCCTTCCCCGAGCAGGTGCAGGTGCCCGGACGGCAGGATACGGGCGTGAGGCAGCGCCACCTAGTGTGCATGGAGCAGCCTGCAGGCGGGCAGGGGAGGTGGCCGCGAGCCCCTCACCCACTCAGCCCTGTAGGAGAGCCCTGAGAAAGGCCAGGAAGCAGGACAGCAGATAGCCCAACGCGCTTCTCTCTGGCACGTGAACCTCACAAACAGCAGAACGGTACAAGGTTCAAGGTCACTGGGGGCCCAGGGAGGTCTGCTCCCGGGGCGGCCTAAGTGCTTGCGAGGACCAGCTCGGGACTTCCCTCTCTAATTTAAAACTTGCTTTTTGACAAATCCCTGGTCACAGGCCTGGGAGCCAGGCTTGGGTGGTTGAAGCATGAGGTGCCAGAGGGCCCTGTCCCCACCCTCCGTCCCCGCCGAGTCACGGTGCCCTGGCCACCCCGCGGCGGGGTGGGGAAGGACGAGTCTCAGGCGAGAAGCATCTGGGTCAGTGTCGTACGAGGAGCTCAAGCAGCAAACACCATGGCGTCCCCCTGAACAAGCCAGCAGCCCTCGGCTGGGGGCAGCAAGCGCAGTGGACAGCCGGGGGCATCCGCACCAGCACAAACCCTAGGCTCGCCTTTCCGGGACCTTCCTCACCGCCACGACGGGCCCAGAGTGGGGGTCAGTGGTGGGCACGGTGGGCCCCCCGCGCTGGCATGCCCCCTCGCACGGGTGGGACGCCCACCGCCCTCTAGGACCCTCGATCCTGGTACAAATGTAAGGGTGCCCTTCAGAGACCATTGCCCCCTTCTCAAATTCACCCTGCCCGGCAGTTAGCGGTGACCTTGGAGACGAGGCTTGACAGCAGTGGGCCCGTCCAGAGAGACGTGATGGGGACGGGTCAGTTGTCCCCGCTGTCAGATGTGAGAGCAAAGATGCCAACACTGCCAGACGGGCGGGCGGGCCACCTGCGGAGCGCTGCCCGGATCCCACCTTCCTGCGCGGTCTGGCCCTCGCGTGGGGCTGGTGGAGGAGGGGGTCCCACAGGCAGCGAACACTGCAAGCGGCTCGCTTTCTTTCTGTGTCTCGTGTCCTGTCGGGGCCGCAGCAGACGGGCAAGCGCGTCACTGGCTTGGTTAGGAACAAATGGAAGGGGGGCCGGGCCTTCTGCTCGGAACCAGTGTCTCAGCCCTGGTCCTGGGACAGCGAGGCTTGGCCTGGCTCCTCTGTCCCCTTGCAAGATGTGGAACTCAGGGCCTGCACAGGGATGCGTGTGCCCCGTGAGTGCATTTTGTGTACACACGTGTGTGCCCTCAGGTGTGGGTGGGCACTTTGAGTGCACGTGTGCACCTGTCCCCGCATGTATATGAACATGTGTTACATGTGTACCTGTGTGTGTGTGCTGGTGCACGGATGTGTGTGCACGGCTGTGTGTATGCACGTGGGTGTGGGTGTGCGTGCACGGCTCTGTGTGTGCACATGGGTGTATGTGTGTGTGCATGTGTGTGTGCTCTCATGCGTGCACAAGCACACGAATCTCTGACCAGCTCCAGCAGAAGGCCTACCCCCCTGCACGGTAGGGGAGCTGGAGGCTGTGAGGACCAGAGTGCCCCCCACCCCACCCCCTCAACTGCAACCACCGCCCAGCCCCAATCCCGAGCAGGGCTCACCGTGCCCAGAGCCGGCCCCGTGGGCCCCTCGGCCACTGCCCATGCCACCCCCCAGCATGATCGGCGGTGCCATGGAGACGCTGCAGGATCTCTTCTGTGGGTCCTGTTTTCTGCCTCCGATTATGCGCCCCAAGGCGGGGCCCACATCCTGGGAACACAGCACAGCCGTTGTCGGGGCAGCCACAGGCTCAGACGGCCCCTGGCCTCAGCCACACCGAGGCGGACCCGCCATCTGCCTCCATGCCCCGGGGCTTGTCAGCATTTCACTACAGTTTGGCTTCTTGTACCCACGGTAGGTCTGGGAGGATTAAAGCTGGAATTCCAGAATATGCCGCGCGTCGGTTGTGTAAATAAAACAGTAGAATGCTGGGGAAGGAACGGAACAATTGGCGGCGCCCAGTGTCTCATTTCTCACCGCCCCTCACTGCACGGCCCACTACAGTCTGGCTCCCAGATTCCAAGGACTCTCACTCCCAGCAGCGGCCCCGGCCCTCTGGAGCTCCTGGGCCATGCCTCCAAAGTCCCAGGATGACCGCGGCGCCCTTTCGGGGCTGGGGTGACATCCCCAAGTGGGACCCGGCACCTCGCTGCCCCTCCCCCAGGCCGGCCTCCCTGCCCCTCCGAGGCTGGAGCATCACGCTGGCCCGAGTCCCCGCGACCTCGTCCTCCGCAGAGGTGCCGAGCCCCATGGGCTCCAGCAGCTGCTCCGAGTGCGCGAGGCAGGGGTGTCGGGAGCAGCCAACCGTTCGCGGCCTCATCAGCTCACGGTACGTGGGCAGATGTTCCTCCAGCTGTGGGAATCAGCTGCCCAGAACCACGACACACTGGAGCTGTGCCTCTGCATAGCAGGTCTGCCGGAAGAGGTAGGGAACTGCGGGAGCTCCAGCGGACCCTACTGCCGTCCTGCGCAACTACATGACCTCGAAGGAGAGTTAGTATGGTCTAGGTCAGGGTCGTATCTGGAGCCGGGGTCGGGGTTCAGTCTGGGCCTGGGATCAGGACTCAGCCTGGGGTCAGGGCTCAGCCTGATGAAGGAACAGAACTCAGGCTGCAGCGAGGGTAGGAAGCAAGAGCTCTGGCTGGGAGGTAGGATCTCTTCCCGGGAACAATCAGAGCCTGCGTGAGCCACGTGACCCTCTGCTGTGCTGGGAGCAGCAAGATATTTCCAACAGCTGCCCGATGTGATCCCCCGTAAAGCCATAAAGCAGAAACTGACTTTGAAATGGCCCTTTCTCCGCCTGTATCCTCGGACATAAATTTAAATAAAACGGCAATTTAAATGCCTGCGACACTGAGGAGGCAGCATGGGGCTGTCTCCGCGGGCTGCGTGGGGAGACGGAGTGCGGCCCTAAACCCATCGCCCTGTGCCACACGGGTGAAGGTCGGTGCTGGGGCAGTGGGGGGGGGCCGCCAGGCGTCGGCAGATGGAGCGAACCTGCCGGGGACCTGCTCCTTCCCGTCCAGGCCTCCGTCCCCAGGAGGGCGGGAGGAGCCGGATGGGTCACCTTCTGGAAGGAGCTGCCACCCCCCTCCCCCACCCTGGGTCTTTCCCCCCCCCCGACAACAGGGGAATATACGTCTGTTAGTACAGCACCCAGGTGACTCACAAGGACCGAGCGGGTTCACAACCCCCAGAAAGCGTCCCTAAATCCCCCCGCCGTGTTCCTGCTGTGGCGGCAACCCACGGCAGCTCCAGTGGGGGCTTCACTGACCTGACTTGTGCCAGAGAAGGGACCTCCACCCCAGAGTGTGCGGCACGACCCGCAGAGTGCTGGCCCCATCCCTGGGCTCCTGATTCAGCAGGTCTGGGGTGGGAGCTGAGAGCGGGCATCTCTAATGTCTCCCAGCCAGAGCTGCTGGGCAGAGACCACACTCGGAGACCCGATGCCCGAAAGCTCCCTAGGGCTGTGGGGGTCGGGAGCTAGGGGCAGGTTGGAAGAAGGTGGGGAGGGTCTCGCTGTGGTCTGGATGAGAGATGACCGGACGGGTCTGCATGCTTGGGAACGGGGAGAGGGAGGCGCTGCCGTGACTGGCCCAGCCCGGCCCACATGGAGCCCCTCACACCGTGGGGCTCACCCCTGTTAACAGCTGTCTGACCTTGGGCTTCTGCCCACGCTCACCCACAGCATTCACCCTGCCCACAGCAGCAGCCTGGGCACACAGCTCCACTAACAGGTAGACAAACCAAGCTCAGGAAGGGAGGGACCCAGCATGGCCTCCCGGCCCTCCGCGCGGCTCGCTAACCCATACCCTGGGTTCCCTTCCCAAACCTCTCTCTCTCTCTATCCTTCTCCCCGCAAACTCCCTGTGGACAGTCAGGTCCCAAGTCCCAGTATCGGAGAGCAGGTGCCAAATCCAGGATGCCCTGCATCCCAGCCGGAGACCAGTGTGGACCGGAGGCCCTTCCCTCCCCTGCCTGTGGCCCCCGCCCTCTGGACAGCCAGGCCTCCCTGCCCCAGTCTCCACTGCTGAGGAGGGAGGCTGTCGAGGTGCTGTCAGGAACACCGGTGGCTTTAATGGGTGGCCTCTGCCAAGATTCGCAGCCCGGCGCTAGAGGTCAGTAGCAAGTGGGCAGCAGTGAGGAAGGGAACTGGGGGCAGAGATGAGCTCCCAGGGTCCGGGGGGCCCTGGCCCGTCTAGTGGAGGAAGGTGATGTGGGGGAAGGGTCCTGTGACATCGCTGAGGGCAGGAGACGGTGTCAGGAGGGCAGGAGCCAGCGTCAGGCCGGCATCAGGACAGGCTCAGGGCTCCCCGGGGAAGCAGTGGGCAGACCTGCGTGTGAGCGCACAGGTGCACAAGGAAAGGGCTTCGCGCGTGACAGGCGTTTGCTAGTCACTGAGAAAAGCCGGGGCAAGCACTCAGGCTGCAGTCAGAGGCAGGGGTCGGAGACCAGCTCCGGGCCAGAAGCAGGGGCTCCGTCCGGATCAGGGAGCCGTGACGAGTGGGGGGGTCCTGTTAGTCTGGGATGGGGATCAAGGTCATTCCCCAGGCCGGACACAAAGAGTCCTCCGTTGCTGGGGCCCAAAGGGGAACTGGGTCACGGTCGGACCAGCACTGTGGACGGCTGGATGCTGAGGAGCTGGAGAAACGAGCAGGGAGGGTCCGCGCCGAGCACAGAGGGTGTTCACGGGCAGCACGGGGGAACACGCCTCCTGGGGCTCCGTCAGAGTCCCCTGCTGCACTCCAGCCAAGGCCACTCACTACCCCCACAACCAGGGTCAGTCCGGTGCCTTCTCAGACGGGCTCAGCCGTGGGTCGGACGACTCCGCCTCAGTGTCCCGCATCCACAACCCCTCTCCGCCACGCCCCACTCTCCCACATTACCCCCACCACCCCCTGGACCCCCTACCGACACCCTGTCCCACACCCCCACGACCCTCCACTGACCCCCACGACCCTCCCCGCCCCTGCCAGCCATCCCTGAGCCTCTAGATCCCTTCTCTGTCTCGACCTGCCTGACCTGCTTCCTTCTCTCCCCCCTTCTGCCAACACGAATGAGGGACGCCCCCCCGCCCAGCCAACCCCCCCCCCCCCCAGGGCCGACAGAGGGCAGGGGCCTTGGCTGGTTACTCGGTCACAGCTCCGGGAGGAAGAGGGCAGCATTGGGAGCGACGCGGCAGAAGACGCGGCAGAAGACGCGGACACGGGGCCTCCTCGGAGAAGAGGCGGGTTCTGGGCTTGGCCCCGAGCCGAGCCGCAGCCTGTGAGGTGAGGAAATCAGGGCCCAAGGCCAGGGACGCAGGACCCAGCCCCGAGGAGCCGCCCCGGCCAGCGCCGGAAGGATCCGGCGAGAACACAGGTACCAAGAGTGGTGCATTCCAACCCAACTAAATAGCTGTCCGCGGCCCGTGCTGGCCTTCGGGACTATCTGCAGAGTTCAACGGTGGGGGTGGGGGTGGGGGGGACGGCTCTTTCCCAGAGAAGAGTCGAATGATGAACGGGGAGGGGGCGCGGGAGCAGAACACCATCCCAGTAAGACCCGCGGGCGCCCCAAATCACATCTACAAATAACAGTGCATTTGCATAGCCCCGAGCAGCTCCCTCAAGCTATTTACTAATTACAACCAGAAAAATAGGAGTGTTTTCCAAGAAAGAATATTTTCAAATCGCTTTTCAAGGGAAAAATTTGCAGGAGAGAAGCCCCCCGTAGAGAGCAGCTCAGCGAAGGGGTCAATCAAGGTCAACAGCACGCGGCCCTGTGGCCATCGCGTCCCCGGACGGTGCGCTGAGAAGGACGCTTCCCCGTCCTCCTGCCGGAATGCCCAGTGTGGATCTCGGCGTGAGGAAGTCCTTGGCAAACCCAACGTGCGGGACATTCTATAAAACCACAGACTGGCACCGTCCCAAGGCAGCGACAACTGCGGGGAAGAGGGGCCGAGAGACTCAGGTGGGACTCGGCGTGTGAAGCAGCGGCTGCCCTGGGGTCAGGCCCAGGAGGGCAGGTCACAGGCTGCAGAATACGCCAGCCCCTGCGTAAAAATCCTTTCTGGAACAAAAAAAATTGCCCACCCAAATGATTCCGCTGTCTCCCGTGCCCCCTGCTACTTAACCCCATCTCGAATTTTCCACGTAGATATTTCTTCCTAAGCCTTCCCCTTGGGTCAAGGGACATCAAGGGACACAGCCAGAGAAGAGAGAGCTGAGCCACGCTGGAGCCTCCCCGCCCCGTGCTTGGTCCAGAGGGGCCCTCTGGGCTGAGACACACCAGAGCCGCGAGCCTCCTGTCCAGTCCGCTCCCCAGCTGCTCCCCGGCCCAGCCCTCCACGAACACGATCCCCCTCAGGAGTGCCCATGGGCCCGAGCCATTTCTGTCCACGCCGGGCAGCAGCAGGAGGGATGCATGGCGCCGAGTGACTTCACACTGCGAAACAGATTAATAAACCATTATGATAAGCAAGCTGATTATTAGCACGAGAACGAGGCTCGGGAGCTAATTGAAGCCATCCAGCAAAATGCCACCGCCTTCTCTGGGTATGAAATATTAATTGCACCCAGGCCCCGACCAGGAAGCGGAAGTTTGTTTCCACCTTTGCTCATGTGGCCGAGTGTCCGGCGCAGCTCCTTTCCCTGCAACGGGGTCAGGGCCCCCTGCTCCCTGGGGCTGCGGCCCTCTCCCGGGCGGGGGAGCAGGGTTCGTGAGCGGGTGAGGGGTGGTGTTTGCTTCCACGGTGGCCCTTTCCCTGGTCCACTTCAAGAGAAGAGAGAGATCCCTATACGTGCAGGGGAGCACAGCCCCCATCCTTCAGGGCTCCCCACTCCTGGGAGGCGGGGCTCAGGGCTGCCTTCTCTGCTGGACCCCTGGAGGAGCTCACATGGGGACTCAGAAGCAGGCTGAAGGCAGAGCCTGGAACCTCCCAGACCCCAAGAGCCGCCCTCAGCCACCTGGCTCCTCTTTCCCTTTTATTCAGCCGGCAGCCCCC
Organism: Mustela nigripes; assembly: GCF_022355385.1. Lineage (NCBI taxonomy): Eukaryota > Metazoa > Chordata > Mammalia > Carnivora > Mustelidae > Mustela > Mustela nigripes. The sequence continues at coordinate 1,970,548 of NC_081565.1, read as the reverse complement.
ATGCCCTCCTCCGGCCAGCTCTCGGATGCGATGGTGACCGGTGCATGGGCCACACCCCCTCGGGCTGATGTGCGTCTCCACTGAGCCCCACGCTCAGAAGGATCCTGTCTTTCTGGGGCAAGCATGAGTCCAGGTAGGACAGCTCCAGGTGAGGTCAGAGTTCTGGGGTAGGAGCACCATTCCTTGGGCCTCGTTCCCTGCTCATGAGCTGGGTGGCCTGAGGGCGCCAGGGGCATGGGGGGAGGGAGGGTCACACTGAAGACCCGCACAGAGCTGACCACCGAGCTCTGTGTTCCTCAGCAGAGCCTCGTGCACTGTCACACCCAGGAGCTGCAAACGTCCATGCAGAGAGGAGGCCGGACGGCGGAGCAGGTCCAGACAGACCCAGGGGACCGGCCAAGGGCAGTTTCCAGGGGGGTGGGGGGGTGGGCATCGGCCCCAGTGGAGTGCGGCGGTCACTACAGGCCTCCAAGGAGCAGTCCCAGCTCCCCTAAACCTGCCTTTGGCGCTGGTTGGCCTCCAAGCAGGGGCAGTCCCGGAGTCCCACCGACAAACACGAGTGGCTCCTCCCCCATCGTCATAGCAACCACTTTTTACAAAGTATCCCACCTTCTATTGCGTTGGGTGTTGGGAGACCGACGTTAGTTTTTCCAACACTAAACACCAGAAAGCCTGCTGTATCCGCCGCATTTTTGTAAATTCAGGCAAATTAAAATTTCTCTGGCTTGAAGATTTTTTAAAGACTGCTGACAGCATGGAGATCATAATGGCTTCCTGGGGCTCCACGTGACCCTAGCTGTGACCCTGCCTGGATCTGACCTCCCACTGAGATCCCTCCCACCAGAAACCCCAATCAGGACCGAGGCCCAGTGGCAACCCTGAGACGCGCACACCCCATCTGCTGCTGGGCACTGGAGCGGACACGGCCTTTGGGGAGTCCCATGAAGCCTTCTAGGGTTCATGCTGCCTTCCTGGGTTCCTGCAGGCATGGCAGGGGACGGAGTTCTGGTCCCCGCCACGGCACAGATGAGCTCGAGAACAGCACGCCAGGTGGGAGAAGCCCGACCCTCGGGACCGCGTGTTGCAGGATCCCACTTAGGAGAATGTCGGGAACAGGCAGAGCCACCGGACGGGCAGCGCAGCGGTGGTGGGCAGGGGCTGCGGGCACCGGGGGTTCGAGTCAGTGCCAGTGGGGATGGGCGTCTCCTTTTGGGGGCGAAGAGAGTGTCCTCACATCGGTTGGGTCGGCGATCACACAATGCCACGAACACACTAACCATCACTGGGCTGCGTGTACACGCGAATCCCATCTCAGTAAAACGTGCTGTACAACCGTCGCCACACAGCGCAACACCTTACTCCGGAAATGCGTGCACACACACACGCACACGCACCTCTGACCTAGCAATTCCACTCCGACAGCAACGTTTCACAGGTCGTCCACACAGACGTTAATGCTTTAAAAACCGCTTCCAGCGTCGAAGGAGCGAGGCTCGAACACGTTGAGGCGCGCGCTGGGGGCAGAGACGCACTGAGGGAGCGGGTGTGCGTTCCCGGTAAAATGCTGCTACGTGAAATTACGGGTCAGGAACCCGGGTTGGGGCGGCTATAAATTCACGTGTCTTACCCACATGGAAGATGCGTCTCCAAGCCGCAGCAGGGGGCCCTCTCCGGATGAGGGCTTGGGGAGGACTCTCTCCTGCCCGGTTTCAATTCTTGGGATTCTCTGGTTTTCTGTCGTGACCTGCGTCACTGGCACAACAAACCGGAGCGAGTTGGCTTCGCAGGGGGCGGGAGGGGAAGACAGGCAGGAGCTCGCGCGCAGAGAAGCATGGCTTTGCCTTGAGCCGACAGAGTGAGCTCTGGGTGAGAGCCGAGCAGAAGACACTTGGCGCAGGGGACCCGGGGGGGGCCTGCCTCTCGGGGCCTCCATCACGGGCAAAATGCAAGTGATCGATCCCTCTTGGAATCCCAGGTCCAGGGTTGAGCCCCAGCGGGCCCACGGAGGACGCTGACGGAAGGGGCCAGCTGTGGGCAAGGGAAGCCGGCTGTGCACCCCCGGCCTCCTGGGCACGCCGGCCTGGATGACAGCTCTGGGCCCCGGGCCAGCAGGTCCTCGCCGGGCCCGCGCCCTCTGCCTGTGCATTATTTCCTGCTAATCAGCGTCACGGGGCCCCAGGAGATGCCAGCCTGGAGCCCCACCAGCTGCTCCGAGGAGCCGCTCCCCTGTTCCGGGGCACGCTTGGCTGGTTTTGGGAAGACTGGGCATAAGTAGAGCTGACAGCCCCATCTGCTTCCTCCCAAGGAGCGTGAAGCACGGGGAGCGGGCACGGCGCCTGTTCAAGGCCCGGGGCCCAGCCTGAGGTGAGCCGCAGTCCTTGCCCGGGCCAGCCTCCCCTCCCTGGCCCTGCCAAAGCGACCGCAGGAGGCAGATCGGGACCCGCCACCCAGTCAGCAGCCCGGGGCCAGGCAGGGGCAGGAGGCCGGGAGGCTCCATCCTGCCGGTAACAAGGACCATTACGGAGGGATGGGGATGCAGCCGGCCAAGCAGCGCCGATGACATTAACTGGGTGCTTCCCGATCGCTCTAGCAGACTGTTGCCTTTGCCCCCACACCAGTCCAGCGCCCCTCTTTTACAGACCAGGGAAGGTGGTCATGCACAGAGCCGAGCCCCACACTCCCGCCGGCCTGCATCCCAGGCCCATGGCAAAGGGTCTTGGGTCCCCGAGTGTGGGACTCCCACCGTGCGGCCCCCAGCTTCCAGACCCCTACCGACCTCCCCAGGGAGGCAGGGGTAGAGGCTCCATCTGAAAAGTCTGATGGAGCAGGGAGGCGGGGTCCCAGAGACACAGCCCAGGGCAGCCGCCGTGTCCAGAGACTCCGTGTGACAGGGGCCTGGAGGCCGGCTGGGGGGCCCAAACTGGCCCGTACCTCCTGGGGAGGGGGGGACTGGTGGAGCCTGCCCATCAGTGGAGGGCCTGTCCCTGCTTGGTTTCCCAAGAAGCAGACTCCTCGAAGAGCAGGTCCTAGAGGCTCGCCAGCCAGGAGCTACAGGAGGTGGCGTGGGCAGAGGGCCAAGCTGGCCAGCAGCTGCCAGGCCCCCGCATAACACATGGGGACAGGGCAGTCTAGGCCCCTCAGACTTGGCCTAAATTGAGGCAAGGCGGACAGGCCTCTGCACCCCTGCTTCAGCTCATCACTGTCACGGGCTGCCATCCCCCGACCCAAGGGGGCAGCGACCATGGACCAGGAGTGTGCCTGTGGCCAAGGCTGGAGGACAGCCGCTGTGAGCAGGTGTTGCCAGCTGCTGGGGGTGGGTGCTGGGGCTCGGGCAGGGAATCTGGGTGGACATCACAGCATCTGCTACAGGGCCCGGAAGGACCCTCAACCTGCCCAGAGACAGCCAGGGTCCAGGTGAGGCCCTCCCGCCAGCATACCTGGCTTGGACCATCCCCCAAGACTCCCCTGTGAGCAGTGGGCCCTGCTTGTTTCCGGGAGCTGATGCAGAGACAGCCGAGGGACCCCGGACACCCTTCCTCGCACACCACGAGCCGGGACTCGCCGCCCAGGCCCAGCACTCCTAGCCCCTCCCCCTCACAGCCAGGGTGGCCACAGACCCTGAGACAGCCCCTTACCGTCCAAGAGTGCCACATTTGTTCTTGATGAAGATGTTACAACTCATCGTGGAAAACCCAAACTTCTGTCCAGTGGAAGGGGAGTCTCCCCAAACCCCCCACCCCCACCCAGAGACTTGGGCGCCACCCCCCATCTCCCGCCCCACCAGGGCGGGGGGTGGTGCAGATGGGGCTGCCCGCTGCCTGCTTGCTTCGCTCAGCGTGACGTCCGTGCACGCGGACAGAGGGACACCAACTTCTCAAGTTCAAATGTCCACTGCCATGACCTGCCCAGGCGCACGGGGTCAGCCCGCGCCCTGTGCTGGAGCCCCTGAGAGGTGGGTGGGGAGAGCAGAGCCCCCCAGGCCTTGGCTTCCTTGCCTGGGAAGTGCAGCTGTCGAGGTGTGTGGCGGGACCGTGTCCAGAGCACCCGAAGTCGGAGGTGGGGGCTGGGGATTGGAGCGAGGTACCTGGAGACAAGTGGCAGTGGTAACTTCTGGCCTCAATCGATAGCTGTTTCTCTGCCCCAAATTACCTTCTCCTCCCCTGCAACCGTCAGAGGCGCCTGCTGCCCATCAGCTATGACACCACAGAAATGCTGTCGGAATTTCCGACTCCGGAGGGCTCTCCGGGCCCACTGCTTGCTCAGCCAGCTCCAACAGCCTCCGGGGATGGGGCAGAGGTGGAGCAGTCAGCAGCGAGCTAACCCACGGCACCGGGCAGCTCGCTCCGGCCGCCACGGGCGTGTGCGGGGCTGCAAGGTCCCCAGAGCAGCCCTGCCGGGGCCCCACAGCATGACCGGTGGGGCCAGACCTGGCACTGACCTCGCATGTGACCTTGTGACCAGAGGTACGGGCTTCCCTGAGTGCACGAATGCCAGTGAGTGGAGCTTGAAGGCCTCGCCTCGGTGTGTCCCTGGGGATCCCATGGGGGCCTGTCTTTGGGTCCGTACACCAGCTCCTGTGGTCCTTGGGAGGCCCGAGGTCAAGTCTGTGAGCACCCCGGCAGCCGCAGTGCACTGTTCACTCCCTGAAGCCCCCAAGATTGGATCCTGGCCAGGATCCCATGAGGGATTGACAGCCGCAGTACTCGGGAAGGGGCTTCCTTTCTGGGGTCTCAAAGCCGGGGAACAAACAGGACTCCCCAGGCCCTAGCCGGGGCACAGTGGGGTCGAGGGTAGAACACGGGCCCAGGGGCCACACAAACGTGGACCAGACGCTGATCCCCAGCAGTCACGAGCTGGGTGACCTTGGGCGACCCTGAACAAGGAGGTCAGGTGTTCAGAGTCCTTGGCAAGACGAGTGTCCATGTACGGAAGCACCAGGCACGTGGCGGGTTCTGAACGGGGCTTCCCGGGGCTGCACAGACACCGCGGCTTGCTCCAGCAAGCATGTCCCCTCGGTGGCTTCCTGCAGCTCACGTCGGGGCCTCGGTTTGCAAACAGGGCCTAGATGGACAGGTCAGGCCACGGCCCAGCCAGGGGCCCCACAGCCACTGCCCCGAGGCTCGTGGCTCAAGTGGCCTCGAAGTGCCCAGCTGCACCCGTAGGCCACACAGAGAGATGGCAGAGCACCATGGGGGTTCGAGCCACGGCTGATCTCTCTCTCCCGCATGGCTGCGCGTCCCTGGGGGCAGAGAAGCCCCCCCTGGCTATTGCTGCGACAGCCCTCGCACAAATGTAATTTAAAAAAGGGACGTGATAAAGACCTTCTAGCTGCTAAGGGACTGCTGTGGGCTCTGCCTGCTGATTGGAACTGCTCCCCGACGATGCGCGGGCCACCCGGCCCCACCCCACAGCCCTGACCACCCCCAGCAGAACTTTGGAGGTGGCGAGACAACTCCCCCCAAGACCCCCCAAGTGGACAAAAATGGGGCACTGGGGGTTCTGGGGTGAATGAGGCTCCCCACTGATCCTATGTCAGACTCGGTCGAAACTCCAGCTATGCCAGGACGCAGCGCAGAGTGGAAGGACAGCGCGAGCACCAAGCCTTTACCCCAAGCCTCAATGTTCTCATCTGTAAACTGGGGAAGACATCACCTGGCTTCACAGGAACAGCAAGAGGTCACCCAGAGTGCTGAGTGCGGATCCATTCTGCCCCAGTCGCTGTTGGCTTTTACAAGAAAGCAAAGGGGGAAGGAGGAGGGACGTGAGTCTGGGGCTATGCGGTCCTGGGGGGGGCAGGGCCAGTTACAATTGGGGAACCTACAGCAAATGATGGTCGGGATGGTGAGGAGGCCCCCCGGGGCCCCAGCTGCCTGGCCTGCCCGCCTCTGCCCACTTGCTTCCAGAGCAGGAGGTCCCAGGGGCTAATGACCATACTAGGTACTGCTGGACCGATTAACAGTGGGCTACATTAGACTGTGCTTTCAACCTTGAAAAATGCATTAAAATAAAAACAAAAGGATGTTGGAACTAAAGTCTGAAGGATCCATGCAGAGCCTCAGTATGGGGCTCAGGGGGGCTGGGGCCCCACCCGGCTCCCCAGGGTCCCCAGCACCGGACCCTGTTCAGGTACCCAGAGCACAGTGTGCAAGCAGTCCGGGAGAGCAGGGCCCTGGGCAGCTGCTGGTAAACCGTCCTTGGGACCTCATTCTCCTCCTTCTGGCCCCCAGAACACAAACACGGCGTCTCCACCCCAGAGTGACGGGGCCTCTGATGCCTCCTGCCCATGTTCAGCTCTAGAGACCCTGAGCCCCTCCCACAGGCTCCTTAGCTTGGCGTCCCAGCCCCCAGGCACCCTGCGGGCCCTCTGGCCTTTCCTTGCCTTCCTGCCTTGTGACTGAAAATCCCCCCCTGCGTCCGGATAGCACCAATCCAGGACAAACCCCACTTCCTTGAATCCCCCAAAGCCACCCAACACAAGGCTGAGACCCGCAGTCGGCCGTATCTAACATCCTGTGTAGAGACACCCCGCGTCCCAGAGACTGCATTCTCCAGAGCTGTCCCCAGCAATCAGCCCGACTTGTTCAAGCCCAACGAGCCCCTGGTGGCCGTTGGCATCGGACACCAACGTCCGCATATCCTGCACGATTTCCCACGTGCTCCTGCCGGACCCCCTCCCAGGCAGGCACAGAAACATCCCTCGCATCCCTCTCCCCCTCACAGATACTTAGACTTAATTCTCATCTGGCCCATAAATCTCCCTTGGACAGCCCCTCCTCCAGGAAGCCTTCCTGACCCTCAGATGGGCTTCACCGACTGTGTGAGCACCCCACACCCTTGAGCCCCTCTGGCGGGCGGCCCACCAGCCAGCACCATCAGCATAAGGGTCTGCACAGCCCACAGGCATCTGCTCCAAAGGGAACAAAACGGGAGAAATCACTGCGTGAAGGCACTGACTTCCGCGTGTTCCCCACCCCTAACCACTTTGTGGGCGCGAGCACTGAGCTGGGGGTCGCTGACCAGGATTTCTCTCATCTGGAGGGGCAGAGACCAGGCACCAGGGTGCAGGTATGCCCCCCAGGGAAGGCCCCTGGCCCACGCCTCTTTCATAAAAGTTAATTCTTCATAAAAGTTAACTCAAAATGGAGCGTAAGGTCTGAAGCCTCCAGATCAGAGAGAAAAAGCCCAGGAAAGCCTGGGCGTGTCGGTGACTTCTCGGCCACAGGGAGGGGGTGCTGTCCCTGGATGAAACGGCCCATAAGCGGGACCTCATTAAAATGAAAACCTTCTGCTCTTCAAAAGACAATGTTAGCGCAGTGAGAAACCACAGCACAGACTGGGGAGAAAATACCCTCAAAGCATCTGATAAAGGGCCCCTAGAACTCAACAATGAGAAAAAACAAAAAACCCAATTTTAAAAATGGGCAAAATATCCGAACAGCTCACCGGAGAAGACGTACGGCGGCCGACAGATGCTCCATGTCCCCTGACCGCAGGGAAATGCCGATCAAAATGACAGCGAGACCCTGCCATGTGCTTCTGGGACCGGCCGGCGTCCTGAACATGGGACACGTCGGGCGCGCAGTCAGTGCCGGGCGACCGTGAAACAAGGCCGTGCTCGGCAACACACGTTAGCCATTTCTTAGGAAACTGGACCTGTTCTTTCCATATCATCCAGTAACCGCACCCCTCGGCCTTCACCCCAATTCGTGGAAAATCTACATCCACTGAAAACCCCATTCATGGATGTTTATGGCAGTCTTGCTTAGAATTGCCCAAATTCGGGAGTAGCCAAGATGTCCCTCAGAAGGAACGTGCATGAATCAAGTGTGGTCCGTCCCGACAGAGGAATGGTGTTCAGCGCTAAAAGAAGCGAGGGGTCAGGCCACAAATGGAAGAACCTCACATGTGTGTCGGGGGGGCCCCAGCAGGGCGAGGCCGAGTGCTATGTGTTCGGGGCTCTACAGGTTTCTAGAAAAGCTAAAGTTTTGGAGACAGTGAGAGGCTCAGGGGTAGCCAGGGGTGGTGGATGGAGCACAGAGAGCATTCGGGAGAGGGACTCCATGTGTGCGATGGTGGCGTGGTGGGCGCGTGCCACGGTACTACCGTCTAATACGATCCTCTGCAAATGTGTCTTCACGTTGCTGTGAACCCAAGACTGCTTAGCAAGAAATCTATTCAATTAAATTCTAAGAGAGAAGCCAAAGGCAAGAAGCCAGAGGGTGGCAGTTCCGGCCACAGGTGGGTGACCAGCCATCTGCACAGGACCGGTGCCACCCAGCACGGCCTGGGATGTCTTCAGTCACATGGCCTCCTGTGAGGGCCGTGGGAGGGCTGGGGGCTGCAGAGCCACCACACAGTTTTCCGAGGACGTCACTCAACTCCCTGAGTCAGAGCCCAGGCCGGCATCCGCTCGTTCACCGGAGTGCTGACGGCGCGCCCTTCCTCCTCGTGGGCACTGACTCATAGACTCGCTCTGTCCATCAGCCCTTTTGTATCTGAGGAGAAAGCAAATACTGGCTTGAGCCAGCCCCAGACACAATGTCTGTGAACTCTAATTATGGCTTTCAGGATTAATGAGGTTTCTCGGATTCTCATTACCAGGGAAATATTTCAGAAAAGCTGTCCGCAGTACAGTGAAGGGTGAGGGGGGTCTACCACATGCCAGGAAGGAGCTCCTCGCCCAGATGAGCCGTCCAGAGAAGGTCAGGTCAGCAAACGGCCCCTCAGAGGGGACACTGGTCCCCAGCAGAGTGCGTCCAGGAGCTGGCCCACCAGCTGGAGCAGGGGCATCCTGGCAGGAGCGAGGGCCCCAGGCCTGATCGGCTGGCGTGCGTCCCAGCCCGTAACCCTCGTTTCTTGGGCTACTACCTACAGAGGACTAACAGACATCCAGTGGCTCGTCTGTGCCTTTTAATTAACTAATTCATATCTCTGCACTCACTCACCGGCCATGGGTGCATATTTCAAGTGTTTAATGAACGTCTGCTCTGCGCCAAGCACCTTCATAATGAGTCTACACACTTATTTATGAATCAACGCAACCACAGCCTTGGGGCATTCACGGGGGCTTGGGAGTTGCAGGGACGCTCCTCGGGGCTCTGGGAGTCCAGCTCCAAGAGCGGGGAGGCCGGGCCCCCCCTCCGTCGGAGGGAAAGCTGCCGCAGCACGAGTCGAGTTCAGCACCAAGGACAGCGAGCCCTCGGCCGCCCTGCCCCCTCGCTGGTGACTCGCTGGGAGGGAGGGGCCTCTTGGGATGTGCCAGCTGCGAGCTGAGGGGGGGGGGGGCATACGTCCATGGGACCTGCTGGCTTGGCCTCCCCACGCCCCGTGATGTGCACAGCGCCGCGGGAGCCTCGAGGGCGCGCTTTACAATGAAATATTCATCACTGTGGGCCAAGCCTGGCCCTGAAACACAGTTTGGGAGAAGAAAAAAAGAGTCATCAGGCATTTAATAGTGGTGTTAACAATGCTTTATTTGGAAATGAATTCATTCTGACAGAGTCTCAGCCAGCAAGTCAGGGCCGGGCCAACCGGTCCTGCCAGCTCCAGGATGATCTCTGGTTTCTGTGACATCGAGGAGACACCCCCCCCCGCCTCCCCCCCCCCTCCGCCCCCCCCCCCCCCCCCCCCCCCCCCCCGCCAACGGGAGACACACCTGGGCCAGGCACAGATCCTCCGCTTAAGGGGAGCCCATGAAATTTTAACAATATCCTGAGGTTTGCCAAAAGCATCCTTTTACGTGGAAAGCGAGAAGTGCCCTGCGTGGAGATGGGCATCTCCAGTCCAGCTGAGCTGTGGGGGCTGAGGCGAACTACTCGTCTACCAAACCAGCTGCCCCGGGCGGGGGGAGCAACCTGCACCAGCGGCCTCCATCTCCCCCCACAGCTGCGTGGGTGCCCCCAGGTCACTGCTCCCGAGGCACGTGTGCCCAAACTCAGGATCCTGCGCAACTCCAGCTGAGTCCCTGCTTTGAGTTCTGTTCCCTTGGAAGCCCCTCCCCAAGGCAAAGGCACCCTCGTCCCAAGGACCAAAGCCCTTCTGGAGAGGACCCTCCCGGGCCCATGTGCCCTTTGGAAGTGCTTTTGGGGAGTCATTGGCAAGCAGCGAGAACACAGAAACACCACGCATTCGGGGTTTGCCATCTGCCTGTCTGGGCCAGCAGAGGTCACGTTTGCTTTCCCCTCAGATGGTGCAAATTAACAACCAGACAAGATCTGGAGGAATTTTCAGACGCCGGAGCAGGTCCTGGGCCGCCACCGGCATCTCCACACACGTGGGGGGCACTAATTACGAGTCTTTCTTTCCCTGCCGGCCGTGGAGGTCCACAAAGGGCAGCCAGGGGCCCCATGTGTGGCCTATCACGGGGGCTCCGAGAGGCCCCAGAGTGGTCCTGGGAGGGCAACACTCAGAGCAGACCCCGAGGGGCTGGCTCCCCATGTCAGACGGTGAAGACACGCGGAGACCGCCAGGCCCCGCTACCCCAGGGGCACCTTCGTAATGTGTGCAGAGAAAGGGGACGCAGGCCAGAAATCAGAACCTCCAGGCAGGAACTGGACTCCCTTCTCTTCTCGGCCAAATCCCACCCCATCTGGGAGACCAGGAGCACAAGACAAAGGGGCCCTTCTCCTTTGTAAATTGTGGTTTCCTGAGGTCAAGACAGAGGGGCTGGGAGAGGAGCATGGCGTCCCTAGAAGGTGTCCTTGAGGCCACACAGCGAGGTTGGACAGTGAGAGTCACGGAAGGCTAAGGAGCAGGAGCCTATTAGGGGGAAGAGGGCAGAGGGGCAGGGGGCTGGAGGACCGGGACGGAGACAGGAGTGGGCCCTGGAAAAGTGAGCTCGTAGGTGGGTGGGGACGTGGGTCAGAGCTACATTGGGGGGCCCAGAGCAAAGTGGCAATGCAGGGCTCTGGCTGAACAAAGTGGGAGAATGGGCTGGCGACGGGCCTGAAGTTCCGAGTTCTCTCCTTTCTTCCACATGACGTGTTTTATTCACTATTTACTGTCGTCTCTAGAAAAATCCTAAATGTAAAGTATTAGCCTGAGTTTTACCATTCTTCCTTATCTCTTACCTGATTGTGCATCAGAGCATCTAACTCCCGTGTAAAATCACAGAAATTACACAATTTGTTTTTCTCGGCTCATTCCTGAGGAAGGCCTCCGCGTAGCTGGACCCAGGAGGGTTGGAAGGAGGAAGAGGGTCCCCCAGGCAGGAGATGCCCCAAGGTGCACTCCCTCGGACACTCGGGGCGAGTGCAGGCGAGCCCAGAGGGGCGTCCCAGCTGTGGGGTCCCCCTCCCGCCACTGCCACGGAGGGAGGCACCAGGACCACATCCGAAGAGGGGTGGCCTCTCCCCTCCCCTGGGGCCCCAGCCCAGGCCCAGGCGAGTCTGGGGGTACAGCAGCCGCACTCCGGGTTGCCCACCCGGCTGGTCTGGGTTGGTGCTGTGGCTCGGAGCGCGTCTACCTGAGGCACACTGGGCGCACACCTACCTCAGGGCCCCGGGGCCCAGGGCCTGCCAGGACAGAGGGCAGTGGTGATCCCCAGGGCCAGGATGGGTGGGCGAAAGTGAGACGGGGGTCTGATGGGGAGCCCCAGTGGGGCTTGGTCCTGTCAGTCTCTAGTACACCGGATCCTGGGAGGAGGGAGGAGGAGGGAGAGAGGAAGAAGCAGCGGAGGGAGAGGAAGGGACAGGGGAGAGGACCGAGGGAGGAGGTGCAGGGGAGCAGGGAGGGAGTGAGGGAGAAAGAGAGAGAGAAGCGGTGGCAGGGAGGGGGAGGGAGGGGAAAGGGGAGGGGGAGGGGCGGCAGGGAAGAAGAATGAAGAGAGCCAAGAGCGGTGAACATCTCTACCTGCTGGGGCCTTCCCAGCCATCCCGCAGAGCTGCTCCGGGCAGGAGGGCAGGGGGAGCAGGGCTGGGGGAGCAGGGCTGGGG